>NC_050578.1:229262168-229548062 GCF_011100635.1 Trichosurus vulpecula | reverse complement strand
GTTTGCAGCAGATTTGAAGTCGAGTCTTCATTTATTCAAAGTCTAATTCTCTATCTACTATGCCACCTAGCTATGAGGGTAATTACTCTCATTCCATAGCTGCCCCACCCCTCAGCTGCACAAAGCAAGGGATTCTGATAACAGGGTTTAGTGTAGAAGTAAAATGATAGTGCCTACTCATACCTGTTCCTTGAGGAGCTGAGAACAGAGGAGGCCAGAGGTCCCTACCAGTGACCAGTCAGTCAAGTGTATCTCTAGGCCCAGGATGAGCTGAAATTAAAAGTCCACCCAGACCATGAGGCCATTTCCCATACTGTGAGTCCCAGGTCCAGAGCCTCCAGACCTTTTGCTGCCTCTTCACAATAATGGAGCAGGCAACACCTTTGCCCACTCAAAGGGAAATAACAAAGGGGGTCTGGGATCAAACTATACAGTTCCTAGAACTCTTGAGTCCAAGAAGCTCCTTTATGAATGTATATGTAGAGCCTATATCGAATTGCAGGCCATCTTGGGGAGGGGGAGGGGAGAGAGGGGAGAAAATTTAAAACTTACGGAAGAGTGTTGAAAACTAAAAAATAAATAAACTTATTAAAAAAAAGTAGCTCCTTTATTTTGTAGGTGATTCCCCAGGTTTAGAAGAACAGTGGGCTCAGAGCTGCTGGGTAGATGTTTTATTGTTTTATTATGCATTGTGCTCTTGTTACCAAATATTGACTTTATCAATGCTCTACTAAGACAAAAAATCAAACATACACTACATTCAAGCCTGTTTGTCTGCTTTGATGGAGAACCAAATCCATTAGGTCGAGGTCATAAGGCTAGTGCTTACTAAAATCTATCATGTTCTAAGGAAGCAAAGTTTCACCAGTGGGGAAAGGGCTCAGAGCTAATTTTAACTGGCTAGTTTCAAAAATTCACACATCCTTTTACAATGACTTCAATCTGCCTCCTACAGGGAGACAGAGTTGAACTATAAAAGATGGACGAGTCTCCCATAATCCTAGAGAGTATAGCGCTGAGCTAGCATTTCTGCTCAGAGGGACACATGAAAATGGTAAGTGTGGGACTCCCCAGTGAACATGAGTCAGCATCCTTTGGTGATTCAATGACATTAACGTTATAGTTTCACCAGCTTGAGAGTAGAAGGATTGTCCCTTTCTTCAGCCCGTACCCTCAAATAGATCTGTGATCTCACTGATTTGGAAGCATTCTCTGGCACTGCAGATCACAAGCCATCAACATTTGCCCACCCATCCTGTGTGACTACTGTCCATGTCCTCTGCCACAGAGGGTCCGAAAGACATGCCAGAGGCCTTCCTCTATTTCCCCTGACATCACAAAACAGCCTATACATCGGGCCTCTCTTAATACAACCTAAAATCTTGAGCTTTTCTTGTTGACTTAATATTGGGTCTGTAGTTTCTCTAATTCCTGTATTTCTTTTACACATACTACTGTCTGACTGTCTAACAACTTCCCCATTCTATATTTATGTAATTAATTTTTTGAACCAAATAATTATATGTATATGTGCGTATTTGTGTGTATCTATATCTATCTTTAAGATTTGCAAAATATCACTCCATTTTATCCTCGTAACAAGCCCTGTGAGGTAAGGAGCTATTCTTATTTTATAGAAAAGGAAATATAGGCAGATAGAAATTAAGATACTTGCTCAGAACCACAAAGCTTATATGTGTCTGAGGCAGGATTTGAATTCAAGTCTCCCTGACTCCAAACCCAGTGCTCTATGCATTGAACCACCTAGTTGCCTAACATGTTCCAAACTTAACAAACATGAAATCAGATAGGAAATTATACGCACATTTATACTGAAATGTAGGGGGACTGGAATCACAAACCAACAGGATAGTTCATTGTTTATCTTAAAGTAATTTGATACCACTTTCCTGAAATGTCTTCTTCTCTTTCTTCCATTTATTCAAATCTTGTAAGGCACAGTTCTCACTTCTCACTTCTTTCATGAAGCCTTCTCTGACTTCTCTGGCCCTTAATGTTATATCTCCTCTCCTCTCCTCTCCCTCTCTCTCCCGTCTCCCTCTCTCTCCCCTCTCTCTTTCTACATATATCTTTGTCTCTCTATGTCTCTCTGTGTCTATCTCTCTCTCTCCCCCTTTGAACTCCTACAGCACTGAAATTCCATGCCTCACAAATCAGTACTTCATTATGTCAACTAAGCTAGTATCTTGTTTAGTTAACCTGAACTTGTGTTAGTCCTCTCTGACTAGACTGTGAGCCCCCTGAGGGTAGGGGTCACATTACTCACAGTATCTAGCACATATATAGCAGGCAATACAGAAGCACTTATTACTGATTTTGAACTGGAAGGGATCTTTGAATCTATCTGGCTCATCCTTTTCATTTTGCAGATAAGGAATGAGGTCTGAAAACATGAAGAGACGTGCCCAAGGTCAAATAGGTAGTAATTAATCAATAAATCAACAAGAATTTTTAGGCGCCTACTATGTGTCTGGCACTGTGCTAGGCACTAGGGATAAAAATGCAAAGAATGAAAAAAATCTCTATTCTCCAAGAACTTACATGACAGAGCCAAGATTTGAACTCATGTCGTCCGGCTAAAAATCCAACACATTCTACACAATATGACAGTTATTGACTGAGCAATCCATATGCTATGATTATGCTTGGCCAGTCAAAGCAGATACGGATAATCTAGAGCTGAGGTGTCAAACATGTGGTGCACAGGCTACATTTCACCCATAACACTTCTGATTAAATGTAATTGTAATTGATTAAAATGTAATTGGGAAACATTTAACAAAATAAATTAAATACAATAGAACATACATAATGTTAATATGTGGTTTTCTCAGTCAATATGTGGCTTTGGGGGAGCCTTATATATGGTTGAATGGCCCCCTTTTATTTGAATTTGACATCACTACAATTAAGCATGGATACGTGGTAAAGGCAACTGGAGGAGGTTTAGGAGATGGTAGGAGGCAGATACCTCCAGCCAAGAGTGCTTGGTCTATTTCTTTTCACTTTATTCTGTGTATGGTAAACTATATGATCCTAGCATGGTGAGACTGAATTTTGTGAATGTAAAGGGACAAGAACTGAGAGAAGGAAATCAACATAAGGTGGGAGCTTGTGAGTTAGGTACAGACAGAAGAATGTATGTTTTAATATTTTAAAGCAATATTCCATTTCATCCTGTATATTAATTTCAGACCCATCTAGAGAAGGTTAATCCAAATTGCTTGGCTTTGGGGGAAGCACCCTATGTGTTTGAAGCTTGAGCACCCTCTGGTGGCCATCAGGGATGCTGCATCCACTTAGTCAGTCAACAAACATTTTATTAATTGTTGACCATGTTCCACATAAATGCTGTTGTTGTTCACTCACGTCCGACTCTTCGTGACCCCATCTGGGGTTTTCTTGGCCAAGATAATGGAGTAGTTTGTCATTTCCTTCTCCAGCCCATTTTACAGATGAAGAAACTGAGGAAAACAGGGTGAAGTGACTTGTCAAGAGTCACGCAGCTAATAAGTATCTGAGGTTGGATTTGAACTCAGGTCTTCCCGACTCTAGGCCCCATCCTCTGTCTACTGCACTACCTAGGGATACAAAAAGAAAGGCAAAACATGGTCCCTACTCTCACTGCTTCATAGAGCAGTAGTAGCTCAGTTTCTCTGAGCACAGCACTTAGTTGATAATTCAAGTAGAGCACCACCAGGTGGACAACTCAGTTATTGCACTCCCTTGCTGGATAAATAATACATTGCCAGTGTTGTAGTCTGTAGGTTTAAGGAAGGCAGCACCTAAGGCAGACACACTAGAGGCTTTAAGTGGGAAGTCCAGTGTTAGAAGTGTCACAAATATTATTATTATAGTTAATAATAAATAAATGAATAAGCCATTTTCCATGAAAGGCTAGAATTAAAATAAATAAAAAATGTCCAGCCTATGGCAAGACTCCTCCCGAAAGGTTATGCTAAGGGAAAAGATACATATATATATATATATATATATATATATATATATATATATATATATATATATATATATATATATATATATATATATATATATATATATATATATATCTTATCTTATTATATATATCTATATATATTATATATAATAAGATATATCTTATTATATATATTATCTATATCTATCTATATATTATATATATAATATATAGATAGATATAGATATAGATATATAGATATAGATATAGATATAGACACACATATATCACACACATATATACATATATGTACCTACGTATACATATATGTACGTATGCCTATACATATACACGTGTGTGTACATATGTATATGTATATACATATATGTATAGACAGAGCTTGCATGAGGTCACAGTTCTTCTTCATGTTACCTGGGGACCCCTAATCTAAAGCTCTGATTCCAAACATAGGCAGCCAGTCCTATAACCCACCCCAAGTGCTTTGGGGAAAAAAACCCACCCATGCTTTGCTAAAAGCTGCCTGCAGCTGTGTCTGGGGTGGGCTCTGAGGCTTTTTGCTTCCCTTGACAAAGAAGAGGAAAATCATTCCTGGGACTGCGAGATGATTTCTGACAGTTAGAAAAGAGAAAGCCGGAACTGTTGTCGCTACAATTAGGAGATCATCAAAGCCTCATTTCGCTCCTCAGCATTTTGTTTTGTGCCCACGCGGGGCCCTTTCCAATTCAGCGCCGGCGGCTGATGAATAACTCCCCCGAACAAAGGGTCTTTTCAGGCCCAGCGCCCATCATTATTAGAGGCCAGTTGCATAACTGTCGCTGAGGACTAGCGTTCGAAGGGCTAGCTCTAAATTCGGTTATTCACAGCCTTCCCAGCTCAATATTATTGCTTAACTGTGATCATTTTCTAATTATCCTAATAATACCTATTAAATAATACCTATTAAATCACTTGAACTGGATAAGCACAGGCAGACTCAAATACAACTTAACCTAATAAGCATCGGTCATTCATTAAGCAACAGGGTACCTTTTTGTCAGGGTATGAATAGAATATGAAACCACAGAAGATCATTGTTATGTCCCAAACGTTATTATAAGTTAGACTGTATTCTCATGCCTGGCTGGCAACCTCGCTTTCGGGTTGCTCGGGAGCTGTGGCCAGTGAGACCATGCCACCCTACAGACCCCTTTGGTTCAGCCTGCACCTCCGCCTCCGCCCAGACCTATTCCCACAGAAAGGACCCATAAACTTAACAGAAGGAATTGAATTACTAAGGATGTAAAGGGAATGAGCTGAATCAATCTTGCAGCTGATGAGATTCGGGCAGAGGATGGAGGCAGCTGTCAGACCACAGCTGCAGAACAGATTGGGTGCTCTTCTTTCCCTTACACCCTCCTCAGCACTCCTCTTCTGATACACAGGGAGCCTGGGGAGGAGAGACTTTAAAAAAAAATCAGGTTTCTATCATTAAAATTCAGTGCTGCAGAGGCTACTGATCTTACTTCCTCAAATGAGAGAGGACAGGTCAGTGATTAAGGAGCTGCTTTAATGAGAGTAGATCCTTTAGGACAAACTGAAAAAAAAAATGCAGAATTAGCCTAGTTTATATGCCTTCTCCATGGTCTGTACTCTGTAAAAAATGGGTTTCCCTGCAATTTTGAGTATGGTAAGTTTCCAGATGCAGTCTCCAGGGATTTCTTGTTTGTTGGAGCCTAGATTTAGAGAGATGCAAGGGCCCTCAGGGCTCATCTAGACCAATCAACACCCTCCTTTTATGGGTGAGTAAACGGGGGTCCCGAGAGATGAAGTGATTTGCCTAATATTAATAATAGAATAATAATAATAATAATAGCTAGCATTTACATAGTGCTTTAAGGTTTGCAAAAAATGTTTTATAAGTATTATGTCATTTTATCCTCACAACTCTACAAGGTTATTATATTCTATAACAAGAGTTATTGTTATTATTATAATAATAATACTATAATTATCCCCATTTTACAGATGAAGAAATTGAGGTAGACAGAAGGTAAGTGACATGCCCTAGGTCACACAGCCAGGAAGTGTCTGAGGCAGGATTCGAACCCAATTCTTCCTTCCTGACTCCAAGGCCATTCTCTATCCACTGGGCCACCCACCTAGCTGGCAGAAAGTGACAGAGCTAGGATATGAATCCAGGTCCTTGAATTCCACATCCAGACTCTGTCCATTGTACCACACATTGTACCACTGAAACTTGGGAGGTTGAGGGTATTGTCTTTAACTCAAAAGGACAGAGAATTACAAAATCATCTGGTATTCAGAGCTCTTTATGACCTCCCCCTCCCCGCAAAACAAAAGCTTTCCAGTCTTCTTAGACCTTACAACACCACCTCACTGCTCCCCGCCCCCCAACAATGCTCCAGATACTCTTCGATCCAGTGACCCTGGCCTCCTGGCTGTCTCTTGAACAAGACCCTCCATCGCTTGTCTCCGGGCATTTCCTTTGGCTGTCCCCCAATGCTTGTAATGCCCTCATCTCCATCACTTGGCTTCCCTGACTTCCTTCAGGTCTCAAGTAACATCCCATCTTCTACAGAAAGCCTTTCCCAACTCCTCTTAATTATCTACAATATATCATGTGTGCGGCCTCTTTGTGCATACTTCCCCCTTGAGACCCTGAGCTTCTCGAGGGCAGGGACTCTGTTCTGCCTTTCTTTGCATTCCCAGCACTGAGCATGGGACCTGGCACACAGTAAGCACTTAATAAGGGCTTACTGATTAACTGGTATTGATCTTCAGAGCAGAACATGATCAAGAGACATAAATTCATTTTGTGAACACTCATTTCTGATGGATGAATTCGGAGCTGTTAGACGAAAAATCCATTAAATATTCATCAGTGCTCATATTTTAAACCTTAAAATAATTTAAATAATGATAACTAATAAGGATGTTTTGCTTTAGAGTCAAGAAACATTTCATGGCCATTACTCTTATGGGATGCTCACAACCATCCTGTGAAGGAGACAGAGCAGGGACCATTCAGTCCATTTAACAGATGAGCAAACTGAAGCTCGGGAAGGTTTGTGACTTACCCAATGCCGCACAACTACTAAGTGGTAGGAAAATGAGACGTGAATCCAGGTCTTCTCACTCCAAAGTCAGGGCTCTTTCTGATGCACCCCACAGCCTGTCCCTATTCAATTCATCTCAATACCCCCCATTTTTTGTCAAGTATTCACTATGTGTTAAATCTTTTGCTAAAGTCCTCCCCTGATGCCTCCTTGTGAGGTGGGGGCAATCCTGCATTCTCCAAGGCTGGACGAGTGGGAAGAAAGTCCTGGCACCTCTTATCAAGATGGAATGGCTGTAGAGAGGAATCCTGTAACAAACTGGGGGTCTGTTATCTCAAGCCCTGACCAACTGACTGACTGTAGAGAGCTTTGTCACCTCGTGACCGGCAATGATAATCACCATTCTTTTTTGCCACTGTCTTCTAGGGCACAGAGGAGCTGCTATTCACATTATTGGAGGAAGAGACCACGCAGAGAGTTTAAATAACATGCCCAAGGGTACGAGTTAGAACTCAGGTCCCCTGATTCCTTGATTAGGTAGTTAATCAGTCAATAAATATTTATGAAGCATCTACTGTGTGCTCAAACCTTCTTCTGACCAACAGAAATATGGATGTATTGGCTGAAAATCTGATTCTCATTACAGCCCTGTAAGCCATGAAGGATATCAATACCCCCATTTTTACAGCTTAGCTGTGGCACAATGAGAAAAGTACCAGAGGGAGCCAGAGGAGAGATCTTGACAACCTACTAATCCTTTCATGTTGCACATGAGGAAACTGAGGCCCAGACTGCAGCAGTGACTTGCCCAGGGTCATACAGCCAGAAAACAGAAACCTTGTCTTCTTTCCACTACAATTATCTCTATGCAAGCCTCCCTCCTTAGTCCTAGTTCTGATCTGTGCATCCCAGTATAGCAAATCCATCCATCCTTCCTTCCTTCCTTCCTTCCTTCCTTCCTTCCTTCCTTCCTTCCTTCCTTCCTTCCTTCCTTCCTTCCTTTCTTCTTTCCTCCTTCCCTCCTTCCTCCTTTCTTTCTTTTGTTCTTTCTTTCCTGCCTCCCTTCCTTCTTCCATTTCTTCTCCCTCTCTCCTTTCTTCCTCCCTTCATTCTTTCTTCCTTTCCTCCCTCTGTTCCCTCCATTTCCTCCTTCCTCCCTTCCCTCCCTCCCTTCCTTCCTTTCTTCTTCCCTCCCTCCCTCCCCTCCTTCCTTCTTTCCTTCCTTCCTCCTTCCCTCCCTTCCTGCCTCCTTCCCTTCCTTCTTTCTTTCTTCCTTCCTTCCTCCCTTCTCTTTCCCTCCCTTCTTCTTTCCTCCTTCCCTCCTCCCTTCTTTCTTTCCTGCCTCCCTTCCTTCTTTCTTCTCCCTCCCTCCCTTCTTCCTCCCTTCATTCCTTCTTCCCTTCCTCCCTCTGTTCCCTGTTTCTTCCATTCCCTCTTTTCTCCTTTCCCTTCCTTCCTTTCTCCCTCCCTCCCTTCCTTCCTTCCTTCCTTCCTTCCTTTCTTCCTTCCTTCTTTCCTATTGCTATTAAGCAGATATATCTGTTGTAAATATCAACATGCAGGTCCATGCACCCACATATTCACTAGCTCAGAGACATACAGACAGATGGGTTGGGGCACAGGAGGTCAGGGAGGTCAGTGCATGAACCCTCGTCTACACAGTATTTTCAGAATTACTAGGATGCTAGTGTCCCAGCTCTTGCCCACAGCCCCAGTCCAACGCGGCTGTGCCTCTCCATGTCTCGAGGCCTGTTTGTTCTTTGCCTAATTCCATTACCGATAGCCTTGCAGAGAGCTTCCCCATCAGCTAGCTGAGTACCTGCCCGCATGCCCCAGCCATAACTCGGTTAGGGGGTTAAGGCGCAGACCCATTCGGCTGGCAATCTCAAGTTAGTCTCGCTGACAATTGGATTGTGAAACTCTGAAGCAGTTTTAGCTTTGACCACAAATGTTCCTGTTGACAGATCCACAGAGAGGCCTCATTGCTCCGCGTCTAGCTGCCAGTGGACGGCCGCTCCAAGCCACGTGGAGGTCAGGCTGCCCATGTGTAATTTGTCAAACCCAATCGGCCTACCTGACTCTCCTCTCAGCGCTTTCTCCAGCTCAACACCCTGGATCTCCGAGGCTCTTTGACGTTCTTCAACCTCCTCTAACTGACGCTGGATAGCCTGCAAAATGGCATCCACAAATGAACTTGTAAACTCACACATGCACACATACACTCACACACACAGAGTTATGAGGCGAGGCATGTAGGGATCTAATGGGAACTGACTTTCTTTGGGAGAGAGGACCACAAGGCATAGGCCAAGTCCTGAGGGAGGTAGTGAGTTCCCTGTCATCAGAGGTTAAAGGGTCATAGGATCAGAGATCTAGATAGGACTTCAGATGCCATCTAACCCCACCCCCTCATTTTAGAGTTGAAGAAACTGAGGGCCAATGGTCATTTGACAAGGTCATACAGATTGTAGCCACAGAGGCAAGACTTGAACCCAGGTCCTCTGACTTCAGAGCTAGAGCTTTCTCAACTGTACTACAGAAATATCTGACACCTGACTATTCTGCCAACAGCCTTCCCAAATGTAGCCTGAGACAGATTAAAATGTAATTGGGAAATTCTTAACAAAATAAATAAAAATACAATAAAATATAAATAATATCACATTTGAAAACTAAGTCAATACAAAACCACAGGGATCCTCATGTACAGATTAGTGGCCCCCATTTCTATTTGAGTTAGACATCACAGTTGCACTGTAGATTCAAGCACAGCCTGGATGACCCCTGCATATTTCTCTTTTTCACAGAATCTGAGACTCTCAGAAGTCACCCTGCCCCATCATGAATCCTCTCTACAAGAAGCCTGCAAGGGTTTTCCTTGGACTGAGAGGAAACGCCCCACCAGCCAAAGTGGCCCCAGATCTAAAAGTTCTCATTATTTGGAAGTTCTTCCTCAAAGGATCATGAGACTTAGAACTGGGAGAGATCTGGACGATCTAATCTAACCCCTTCATTTTGCCCATGTAGAAACTGAGGCCCAGGCTAGGGAAATGACTTGCCCAAGGTCACACAGCTAGCAAATAGAAATCCTGTGTGCTTTCCACTACAATTGTCTCTACACAAGTCTTAGTCCTAGTTCTGATCTTTGGAGCCAAGCAAAACAAGGCCCTTCCTCCTTCTCTTATTCCCTCTCTTTCTTCCTTCTTTCCTCCCTTCCTCCCTCTATCCCTTCCTTCCTTCTTTCCTTCCTCCCTCCCTCCCTTCCTTCCTCCCTCCCTTCTTGCTTCCCTCCCTCTCTCTCTCCCTCTCTCCCTTCCTTCCTTCTCTCCCTCTTTTTCCTTCTTTCTTCCCTACATATATGTAAAAATACACACACACACATACACATGCCCTTCCTACCTAACTCCCCTACCAAGTCTTCTCTTCTCAGACTAAACACCCTCATTTCCTTCAGCGGATCCCCATATGGTCCAGCTTTAGAATCCTCCTCATTCTCCTTGGAGGGCATCAGGTCACCCAGTTAGAATCTAACCCTCCCATCTTTTCCCACTGCAATGATGATAATCTGCCCCTCCCCTCCCCCCACTCCCACCTCACGTCTGTCACCTCGTCACCAAGGAGCCGAGGGGGCGGCACTGATGATTAAAACCATCTCTTACCTGGGCCTTGTAAAGCCTTTTGAATTCCTCTTGCTTAGCCAACAGCTTGGAGGCCTTCTCCATCTTCCTTATTCTTTTAAGTGTCCGTCTTTCCTACACATGCCAAAGAAGAAGAAGAAGAAGGATGAAGGGCAGCAATGGACGGATAGGAACATGACGGGATGATGCTCTGCCCTCTATCCACTCCCCGGTTCTTGCCTCCACTCATCTGTTCTGCCCACTTCTCAACGGGCAGGACCTTTCAGAAGCTTTAGGAGAAACTAAGAGCACAATATTTATGATGCCTACAACGGCGTAAATAAAAAGTACACTATGATACGCCGTACCATGTAAAGGTCGTGTCTGTTCACGGCCCCAGGGAAGGGGTGCTGAGTGGACTGCCAGCTCTTCCTCGGAAAAAGTGGTGGACTTAGTGCTAAACGTTGATTACACTCTCGGTGGGCTTTGTCTAGTTTTTCTTTGTTATAAGGGGGTTCATTGGATGGGATGTTGGGTGGGTCGAGCTAGAAGTGTCTCTGATATAAATAATAAAAAATACAAAAAACCCCTTTAATTGCAAATAAAATATTGATTCCAAAGCTTTGGAGGAAACTTTCTAGGGAAAAGAAAACAATGAGTTACCAATACGCTCTGTGGGAGCAAATCTACATTCTCTATGGGAGGCAGTGTGGGATAATGGCTAGAGATAACCTTGAGGCCAAAGACCCAGGTTCAAATCCTTCCTCTGACACATGCTGACTGCATCACCATGGATAAGTGACTTTATCTGTTAGTTCTCTAGGTGATCCTGTAAGGTCATACGTTTCAGAGAAGGCATTGGGAGAGGACGTTCCTCCCTGGGAGCTCCTTAGATGAAAGAAATCAGAGGTCTAATCCCCATCCCTACATGGAAGCTATTCATGTACCAGGAATAATGAGGGACGCCTGAAGATCACAGGTTTATGTATTGTGAGCTGGGCTTTGGGGTCATCTAGTCCAAGTCCTTAAGCAATTCTCTGTGCCTCAGTATCCTCAACCATACAATGACAGGGCTTGACTCAACGGCCTCCAGCACCCTTTCAAGCCCTCAATAGAGGATCTTAGGATTCTCTTTATAGATGAGGAAAATGTAGGCCTGGGAAGGGTAAGTGACTCAATCAAGGTCATACAAGTAGTAGGCGGCAGTAGCATTTGAACCCAAGTCTTCTGACACCAGAACCACTGTTCTAACCACTGTGCCATGATCTTGGTTCAGATCTCACTCTGGACTCTTACTAGCTGTGGAACCCTGGGCAATTTTTAAAAATATTTTTAAAATTTATTAATAAACAAATTAAATGATAATATTATTTATATATAATGCAGCTAGGTGGCATAGCGGATAGAGAACTGGGCCTGAAGTCAGGTTCAAATCCTGCCTCAGATACTAGCTATATGACCCTGGGCAAGTCACTTAGCCCTGTTTGCCTCAGTTTCCTCATCTGTAAAATGAGCTGGACAAGGAAATGGCAAACCATTCTAGTATCTCTGCCAAGAAAACCCCAAATGAGGTCATGAAGAGTTAGACATGGCTGAAAAATGACTGAACATTTATTTATTTATATAAATTAATTATATATTCAATATATTATATAATATATAATTAAATATAATATGATTACATATAATATAAAAATATAAATAAATGATTTCATTATTATAAGGCTCTTTGAGTCTCAGTTACCTCTACATAAAATGGAGATGATCATTACTATAGCACTCACTTCCCAGGACTGTTGTAAGGATGCAAATAGATAATGTTTGTAGAGCATTTTTGCAAACCTTAAAGTGGTCTATAAATGTCAGTTGTTACTGGTAGTGGTGGTGCTTGTGGGCCCTTACACACCAATACCTCGTGGTAACTGAGTTCTACATATCAGCTTTTTCGGCTGTAGTTACCCAGGAGGATCTTGGGAAGGAGGCAGTTATCTATTGGGCCAAAGTCTCTTTGAGCCAGAATTATCTCTGGCCCAGCATGACATTGGGCAAGTCACTTGAATAAGAGCTGCCATTTATATAGCTGTCATTTATATAGTCTATTATATACTACAAGTCACTTGAATAAGAGCCGCCATTTATACAGAGGTCATTTATACAGTCAACTTAGGTACAAGGCAAAGAGCTTTACAAACATTCTCTCATTGGATTCTCACAACAACCCAGGGAGGTGGGTGCTATTATGGTCTCCATTATACAGGTGAGGAAACTGAGGCAACTAGCGGTTAGGTGACTTGCCCAGGGTCACAGAGGTAGTAACTGAGGTCACATTTGAACTCAGATCTTTCTCTTCTGAGCCTGAGTTTCCCCAACCACAAGATGAGAGGCTCCTAGGTGCCTCCCAACTCTAAACCTTATGAGTCTCTATAATTTCTTTCATTGTTCCCTTCACTTTGGGTGTAGAGACAGAATTCCTGCCAATGGAATGTGGGCATGTTTTTGGCTCACAGAATAGAATTATCATATACTGGGTGTCCCAAAAGTTTTAGTGCTGATTTACTCTTTAATAGTTTTCAATAGCTTAAAATGGCACTAAGATTTTTGGAATGCTCTATATTAAAGTTTGGGGTACTGGAAAGACTACTGGACCTGGGAGTCCTGACTTCCAATACTGGCTCTGTCCCTAACTAGCCTGGGTAATACGATTCTTGTTTCTGGGCTTCAGTGCCCTTATTTGTAAAATGAAAGTCTCAAACTAGAGATGATCTCAAATGCTCCTTTAAAGGCTAAAGAATTTCTAAGGCTTCCATAATGCATGGAAGGTACATATATATATATATATATATATATATATATATATATATATATATATATATATATATATATATATATATATATATACATACATACATATACATATATATATGTATATGTATATGTATATATATGTATATATATATGTATATGTATATATACGTATATACATGTGTATATATCTGTATATATACACACATATACATACACACATACATACATATATACATACACACACATATGTATGTATATATGTATATGCACATACATGTATATATGTATATGCACATACATATATGTATATACACACATACATATATATCCTGATAATATTAATCATTGTAACTAGTACTTATATGTCACTTTAAAGTTTGCAAACCATTTTGCACATATTATCTCATTTAGGCTTGACCACAAAGAACTTGGTGAGGTAGCTATGATCACTGTTAACACTCTCATTTTACAGAGTGAGAGAGGTTAAGTCACCTGATTGATTATGGTCACACAACTAGTAAGTGTTAGAGGTAGGATTTGAACCCAGATCTTCCTGACTCCCCGTTCAAGACCCTCTCCATTTCCCTTGCAACCTTTACAATGCTGGATCATCGGAATTAAGGGAGGAACACAGCCTTAGGGAAGGCAGCTACTCATGGTGAGAAATCTGAAAGCCACAGGCTTTTGATGATTTATCTGATTTCCCTGTCCTAGATTTGCTGCTGCCTCTTTAGTTTAAGAGAATTCTGAGGGAATTTAATCAGGAGGGAAGGAACAAGGTCATGGGTTCAAGCTCATGTTGGAGAATAGCAGAAAACTTATGTGGGATCAACACATTGTCCCTGATAATCCCTAAAGTCATGAATCCACTTGCTGATATTGAAGAAGCAAATTAACATATTTAAGGAAACATCAAGAATGTGCCCAAGGGATCTAAAAACCTATTTGAGAATCATGAAGATCATTGGGAACATCTTCCAAATCCATAAGCTTTGGATTGCTGTCCTATATGCTCTGGGTAAAATCCTTGGGTGTCTCTACCCATGTTTTCTGGGAGACTGGAAAGCTTCTAGCACTCATTGAAGGTAGTATATTTCCTTAAAAACAGAATTGAGCAAACCCACCACTACCTGTCCCCTGCTCCACAGCAAACCCCAAAATGGAAACTAAGTGTATGTCCATTGATTGGGGACAGGCTGAACCAATTGAATTTCTGTGAATAGGATGGAACATTACTGTGCATTAGGAATTAATGGATGTAAGGAGTTTAGAGAAGCATAAGAAGAGCTGTATGAACTGATGTACAGTGAAGCAAGTAGAACCAAGAGAATAATATACAGAGTGACTACATTAAGGTCAAAGAAAGCAACGTTGAAAGGCAGCCAAATTGTGATTGAATTAGAATGGTGCATCTTGGCTCAGAGAACAGGTGATAAACCACCCTTCACTTCTACTAGAGAGTTGCCAAGTTATATAGGATGTCCCTAAAGTCTAGATACATAGGAAATCTCATTAACATCTCATTAACCATTTCACCGAAGACTCTGTGCTGTTCAGCAACTTCTTTTTCTGGGGTATGCTAAAGGAGAAGGTGTACTCAATGAAAATCACAGATGCAACACACTTGATTGAACACATAGAGTGAATGTGCTAAAATTGATGGCAATGTGGAATTATTACATCGAGTTCATGTGAATCTTGCAAAGTGCATCAACCTTTAACATCACAAATGGTGGAAATCATATTGCAGGTGTTATTTATTAATATTTCAATTTAAATAAAATGTTGTTGAAAATTTCGTTTCTTGAAAATATGCATTTTGCCTATGTTTCCAGATTTTAGGAACACCCTGTAGATGCAGACCATGACCTATGCTCTTAGATGCTGTCATAGTGTTGATTGACTTGAATGAACTTTTTTCTATATTACAAGAGAGGGTGCAATGCAGGGGGTAGAATGTGGTTGGTATAGATATTGACAAGTTAAAATGATGGCCCAAATTTAACAAGATTAAATTTAACAGAGATGAATAGAAAATCCTAGTCTTGAGCTCCAAAAAATCAATTGCATGAATATAAGATCATATCAGCATAGCTAGATAGTAGTTCCTTTAAAAAAGATAAGGTGTTTTGGCCTTGGGTAGGAGATATATACATCAACATGGCAGTACAGCAACCAAAAAGCTTCTGTGATGTAGAATTCCATGAAAAGAGAGGTATAGTATTCAGAGGGTGAATGCCAGGTGGCGCCATAGTGCACAGAGTACCAGACTGGAGTCAGGAAGACTCATCTTTGTAAGTTCAAATCTGGTCTTAGATACTTGCTAACTGGGTGACCCTAGGCAAGTGACCTAGCCCTGTTTGCCTCAGTTTGCTCATCTGTAAAATGAGCTGGAGAAGGAAATGGCAAACCACTCCAATATCTTTGCTAAGAAAACCCCAAATGGGGTCACAGAGTGGGACATGACTGAAAAGACTGAACAACAGTGTTCAAAACAATGGGAAGTGACAATCCTGCCATGCTTAGCTCTGGTCATCTTATTTTAAGTAGGAGTTCTGGAATCCAAGTCTACTATTCTTTGCATTCTACCTGATAAACTGGGAAGTCATAATTTCTAAATGATGAAACATTTTCTCAAAACCAGTAGGTGGAACAGTGGGTCGAAGGTTGGAGTCAGGAACACCTGAGTTCAAATCTGGCCTCAGATACTTCCTGGCTGTGTGACCCTAACTAGACATGTCACTTAACTTCTGTATGACTCAGTTTCCCCAGGAGATGATAACAGCACCTTCCTCCCAGGGTTGTCATGAGGATGAATATTTGATATGAGATAATATTTGTAAAACACTTTTTACAAACTTTCAAGTACTATGCAAATGCTACTTGTTATTATATTAGAATCCCCTTTAGAATTCACAAAGATGAAAATCTTTTAAACTACGTTCTTGGAAGCTTTTGTGAAATTGAAGGCAATCCTGGGGTGTTCTTTGCATTGTGTGAATTTCAAAGCACTACTTCCCCATTGGACGGTTAATTGCTTTAAAGGAACTTAGCGTTCTTAACAAGAAGGGTTCCTTTCTATTTGCCTGAGAGATGTAGAAATACAATTAGGCCCCCAAACTGGGGATGAATAGATGCTCAGAAGCCACTGGCATTTTTATGGAAAGAGAGAGGGCATTTTGGCTGAGAGCTGAAACTGAGAGCTCCCTCCTCATATCTCCCCCACCTATTTCAAGGGAGGAGGGTCAGGATTTAGCACTGGAAGAGACCTCAATTATCATCTGGTCTAATCTCATTTTGTAGAGAAGGAAATTAGACCTAGAAAGGGAAAGGTATTTGCCCATGCTCATACAGATAGTAAATAGCAGATTTAAAAAAAAAAAAAGATTCCAAATCTCTTTCTAGTCATAGCCCCATCCCCGTTGAATTCCTTCTGTCCATTGGGTGGGGTAAAAGAATCAGAACCAATTCAGGGTAGCTGGGATCCTTGCATTAACATAGGTACCATACTTATGAGGAAACCAATAGGCAAGCACGGGAAATACATACTAGCAGCCTGGGGTCAGATGCCAGAAATTCTACTTCCAGGGAACAAGCAGAGGAAATAGTTAAAGCCAAGCAGCTATAAGAGTCTATTTGGGCTAGTGATTGGGGGAAGGGGACTAGCCAAGGTGGTAGATCAGAGGCAATCCAGCTGAACTCTATCAACATTCCCCTCCGAACAACCTTAAAGTAATACCTCAAATAAAATTTTGGAGCAACAGAGCCAACAAAAGGTCAGGGTGAGGCATTTTTCAGACCTAAAAGAATGTAGAAGTTTGGTAGGAGAAGTTTGTGACAGCAGGGTGGAAACCTGTCCAGAACCCACTGATGCTGTGGTGGCAACAGTGGTAGGTGCAGCAGCTTCAGGAACTCTCAGCCCAGAGACGGTAAAGGAGTCACATGATTGGTCAGAAAGATTATGGGGCATCTTTTGCTGGCAGGGGTACAGCTGGCACTGATTGGCAACTCTATTGCCTGTAGGCAGTTCTGGGGTAGAAAGGAACATTTCTTATTGATCACAAGAGAGGAGGGGCCCTGGTCTCAGCTCCAAGGCAAAGTGGCCACAGGGGACCAGGGGCCCTTCCTAAATAAAGACAAGAACACAGACCAGGAGAGCAGTGACCATGCCTCTCCCCAGATCACACATCCTTGGAAGCACCAAAAATTTGCAGACCTCTAAAACTAGCTCTGAAAACAACAGATTGAAGCTTGGGACAGTGCCTCCCTGCTCCCATGTGAGCAGTGACCAGCTTAAACATAAAGTTCAAAGTGAAGAAATAGACTACAAAAATAAGCAAACAACAAAAAAGAGCTTGGTTATAAAAAGCTACTATGGTGGAAGGGAAGACCAAAACCTAAAGTTCAAAGAAGACAACAATGTGACAGCTACCAATGAAACCTCAAAGAAAACTACTAAATGGAACCCAAACCCAACAAGAATCCCTAGAAGAATTAAAGAGCTAAAAGTAGCACAGGAAAAAATTGGGGAAAGAAATGAGAGTGATACAAGAAAATTATGAGAAGAGAATTAACGGCTTGGTAAAAGAGGCACAAAAATACCAAAGAAAATGATACTTTACAAAACAAAATTGGCCTAATGGTAAAAGAGTCACAGAAAAAAATCACTGAAGAAACCTTAAAAATAGAATTGGCCAAATGGAAAGAGAGATGCAAAATCTTACTGAAGAAAATAATGCCTTAAAAATTCGACTTGGGCAAGTGAAAGCTAATGACTCTATGAGACATCAAAAAATATCAAAACAAAGTGAAAGGCATGAAAAAATAGAAGAAAATGTGAAATCTCATCAGAAAACAACTGACCTGGAAAATAGATCAAGGACAGATCATTTAAGAATTATCGTACTCCCTGAAAGCCATGATCAAAGAAAGACCCTAAAACTTATCTTTCAAGAAATTATCAAGGAAAACTGCCCTGATATCTTAGATCCAGAGGGTAAAATAGAAATTGAAAGAAATCCATCAATAACCTCCTGAAAGAGATCCCAAAATGAAAACTCCCAGAAATATTACAGCCAAATTCCAGAACTTCAAGCTCAAAAAGAAAATATTTCAAGCAGTCAGAAAGAAACAATTCAAATATTGTACACAGTCAAGATCACACAGGATTTAATGGCATCTATGTTAAGGCAGCAGAGGGCTTAGAATATGATATTCTAAAAGGTAAAGAAGCTAAGATTGCAACCAAGAATCAACTACCCAGCAAAACTGAGTATAATCCTTTAGAGGAAAAAATGGATATTTCATGAAATAGAGGACTTTCAAGTATTCCTGATGAAAAGCTATGACCTGAATAGAAAATCGATATTCAAACCGAAGACTGAAGAGAAACATAAATAGGTAAACATGAAAGAGTAATCATAGGGGTCTCAATACAGTTAAACTGTTTACATTCCTATATAGGAAGATGATACTTGTAATTCCTAAGGACTTTATCATTGTCAGGGCAATTAAAAGTAGCTTACATAGACAGAGAGCATGGATGGATTATGTTGGAATGTTGGAATGATCTCCAAAATAACAAAGGGGTAAGAAAGAGGGATGTGCTGGGAGAAGGAGGAAAGGAGAGGTAGAATAGGGAAATTTTTCTCACATAAAAGAGGTGTGCCAGGAAGAACTTTTTCAGTGGAGATGGAAATGGGGGTGGTAGCAGGCAATACTTGAACTCCACTCTCATTGGAATTGGTTCAAAGATGAAAGTTGTATACAGTTGTATACAGAAATGTAACTTAAACAATAGAGAAATAGGAGGGGGAGGGGATAAGTGAAAGGTAAGAGATGATAAAAAGGAAGAAAGATTAAGGGAGACAGTGGTTGTAGGTGAAACAGACTTTTGAGGAAAGACAGGATAAAAAGAGATAATAGGAGGGAGCGAAATGCACAATTAATAATCATAATTGTGAATGTGAAGGGGATAAGCTCACCCATAAAATGGAAACAGATAGAACTTATTAGCAACCAGAATCCAACAATTTTGTCTACAAGAGACACACTTGAAACAGAAAAACACACAGAGTTAAAATAAAGGCTTAAGCAGAATCCAACACTTCTTAGCTGAACTAAAAAAATGGCAAAAATTAGACCTAATTACAAGAGATAATCAGGGAAACTACATTTTGCTAAAAGGTACCATAGATAATGAACTAACATCAACAATTTTTCAGCAAGTTTCTCTGATAAAGGCCTCGTTTCTCAAATATATATTGAGTGGAGAACTGAATCAAATTTATAAAAATAAGAGCCATTCCCCAAATGATAAATGGTCAAAGGATATAAATAGGCAGTTTTCAGATGAAGAAATCAAAGCTATCTATATGAAAAAATGCTCTAAATCACTATTGATTAGAAAACAACTCTGAGGTACCACCTCACACCTATCAGAAATTACAGATACTGAAGGGGATGAGGGAAAAATTAGTTATACTAATAAACTGTTGGTATAGTGAACTGGTCTAACCACTCTGGAGAACAATGTGGAACTATGCTCATAGAGCTATGAAACTGTGCATACCCTTTGACCCAGCAATATCACTACTAGGTCTGTATCTCAAAGATGTCAAAGGAAAAGGAACCATATGTACAAAAATATTTATAACAGCTCTTTTATGGTGGCAAAAAAATTGGAAAATTGATGGATGCCCATCAATTGGGAAATGGTTGAACAAATTGTGGTATATGACTATGATGGAATACTGTTACACTAAAAGAAAGGCAAGATGGTTTCAGAAAAACCTGGGAAGACTTAATATGACTGATGTAAAGTGAAATGAGCAGAGCCAGGGGAACATTGTACATTGTAACTGCAATATTGTATGATGATCAGCTGTGAATGATATCTTTACTCTGATTAAGACAATGATCCAAGACAATTCTGAAGGACTCATGATGAAAAAATTCTATCCACCTCCAGAGAGAGAACTGATGAACTCTGAGTACAAATTGAAATATAATTTTCTCATTTTCTTGCCTTTAAAAAATGACTAATAAGGAAATGTTTTTGCATGATTTCACATGTATAATTGCTATCATATTGCTTGCCTTCTCAGTGGGCGGGGAAGGGGTAAGAGGGAGGAAGGGAATTTGGAACTAAAAATTTAAAAAGAAAATAGTATTAAAAATAAATAAATAATGTATTTTTTTAAAAAGAGTCTATTGGTGCTAGTGATCTGAGACCAGCCATAGCGTACAGGTTTGGCTGAGGCAGAATACATAAGCGTATCAACCCAGTACAATTGGGAATGGGGATTTGGGATTGGGTCTGGGGCTCTGATTAACTACTGCAAGACATGGGGGTATCTGTTTCTGTTCCCTTGTGATCACTTGTATGAATTATATGCGTCTCTATGTACTCTGCACATGGGATTCAAACCATAAGATTTATTCCTTTAAGAGAGAGTTCTTTGTGTAACCAGGGAGGATTTTTTCTACAGAATCTCCATTAGGCTCTTGTTATGTTTTGCAGAAGTAAGTCAGGTAAGAAACCTGCATTAACTGTAATCACTCAGGAAAGCACTGATGGTAAATAGTCCAGTCTAAGTTAGTATAGGTAGTGTACAACTGATTAATGACTCTTGAAGTCCTTCCCTCCCTCCCTCTCTTCCTCCCTTTCTTCCTCCCTCCCTTCTTTCCTTCCTTCCTTCCTTCCTTCCTTCCTTCCTTCCTTCCTTCTTTTCTTCTTCCCTCCCTCCCTTCTTCCTTCCTTCCTTCCTTTCTTCTTTCCTTCCTCCCTCCCTCCTTCCTTCCTTCCTTTCTCCCTCCTTCCCTTCCTTCCTTCCTTCCTTCCGAAGGATATGATAGTGCTGAGGAAGGAAGACCTCATAGGGCTATGGTGGCAACTAGATTCCTATTCTTAAAATGCTTCTTTAGACTTATATAGTGGAGAAATAATCCCATATTTCCCCTAATATCAAACTGTTTAATGCTATTAAAGGAAGGACTGGGTTGAAGAGTTGACTAAGTTTCTATGCCTTACTATTCCCAGAAATAGGAATATTTTAAAACTGATGAGAATGAATAGGAAGAAAAAGAAGGAAGGAAGGAAGGAAGGAAGAAAGGGAAGGGGAAGGAGAAAAAAATCTGACATTATCTCTGGTTTCTCTTATCTTTCCTGAAATGCTTTCATTAATCATATCTAAAATCTGAGATTACTTCCAAGTGGGAAGAATCTGGCTAGACTTCATAGAGAGGGTAACATTTAAAATAATTCTTAAACGCTGAGTAAAAGTTAAGCAGAGATGGATGAGGAGAGGCAATAGAGCATTCCTGGTTGAAAGCACAACATGAAAAAAAGAATAGAGGTGGATAAGTTAAGAATCCCATCACAAAAAAGCTATTGTGGTGTTACTGACACACAAGACTCAAACCCAGAAGAAGAGAATGACTCCAAAATATCCACAATAAAAACCTCAAAGGAAAACAGAGCTTGGCCACAGGTTCAAATAGGACTCCTAGAAGAGATGAAAGAAGAGTTTTTTTAAAAAAAAGGTTTAAAATATTTTTGTAATTGAAATGAGCAGGGGCAGCTAGGTGGCACAGTGAGTAGAGCACCGCACTGGCCCTGGAGTCAGGAGGACCTGAAATGAGCATATGTTTGCTTTGCATGACTTTACCTGTAAAATGGGGATTGCTTGTCTTCTCAGTGGGTTGTTGTCTGTCCTTCATTCTAGAAGAGGATCATGACATCACAGAGGTGATGCCATGACTTGCAAGTGAATTGTATTTAAGTGAGGGAGGGCTGTGCCTAGTCACCAGCCTTACTTTCTCCTCCGGAGCTGTCTAGGTCCAGCAGTGAGTTATAGATCAGGATGACTGGAGTTGGCTCTGGATGCAGTGGGAGACATTGGCTTTTTTAAGACCTCAGTTTGATTGAGGCAACACCCATTGGAGGTGGAGGGAGGGAGAGAAGTTGGAACTCAAAAATTTTTAAAAATGAATGTAAAAAAAATTGAAATGAGTGCTAGAGAAAAAAATGGAAAAGAAATGAGAGTTATGGGAGAGAAAACTAAAAAGAGAGAATTAATGGCTTAGAATGAAAGAGGTACAAATCCTCGCCCAAACAACAAACTCCCTGAAAATTAGAATGGACCAGATTAAAACTGTTCTTTGCACCCAACATTCCACTTCCTGACCCCAGGAGTTTTCGCTGGCTATCCTCCATACCTATAATATTCTCCCTTCTGAACTCTACCTCATGGCTTCCTGCTCTTCCTTCAGATCTCAGCTAAAGTCCCTCCTTCTGCAAGAAGTCTTTCCCTCCTTAATCTTAGGGCCTTCTGAGATTATCCCCAATTTATCCTGCATATACCTATCTTGTGTGTAGTTGTTTGCAGGTTGTCTCCTGTACAGTGTGAGCTCCTTGAGATCAGGGACCGGGGTTCAACCACCCCATGCCTTTTTTTTGTATCTCCCGTGCCCAGCATATAGTAGATGCTTTAAAAATGCTAGTTGACTGAACTATTTTTGGTCAGGATGTAAGATTCTTGAAAGGGTATAGAAAGATAAAAGGTGTGAAAGGTAGATTAGGACCAATTTCTTCAAGGTCTTGGAGTTGGGTTGAAAAGTTTAAATTTTATTCTGTAGGCAAAAGGAAACCAATGGAGATGTTTTCTCCATGTTTGTTTTTAGCAGGAGAGTGACATAAGACTATAGTTTTATAGTTGAAAGGGATTTTAGGTGCAGCTCCCTTACTTTACCGACAAGTAAACGAAAGCCTGGTTTTGGCCTTAATATGACTTGCCCAGGGTCACAAGATTTGAACCCTACTCTTCCTGGCTCCAAGCCCAGTGCTATATCCACTATACTATGTGATCTCTCAATGATCTTCCATAACTGGGAATCAAATTGGTGCCATAACAGGAAAGTGTTAAATGCTAACCATTAGACTAGAGACCATCAGATCTGGGTTCAAAGACTACCATGGAGCCTGGAGGAGAAGAGGTCAGTTAGGGAATGAGTGTGGTGTGGCTTAGAGGTCAGGAGACCTCCGTTCTAGGCCTAGGTTTGATTCTAACTTGCTCTTTTTGTTCCTAAGTTATACTCCTCGGAATCTCAGTTTGCTCTTGTTATTCGACTTAGTTTTATTGCACTAGATAGTCTTGGGGTTCCTTCCAGTGCTAACATGCAATGACTTTACAGTGTCTGTACCATGTTTCTTCTCTGTCAAAATCTAAGGGATCCTCCAGAAATTTCAGTGGGGGAAACAGATTGGTGAGGGATCTGTATGTGGGTGCCTAGACACCAAGTTTCCCAATTTTTCTCTTCTGTACCCAAGAAAGAATTTCTGACCGTGAAATCTAAGGTAGGAGCCCATGAGCAAAAGGAAAGATGCCCAGGAGGACTGGGAGACCCTGTTGTCTATGGTCGCTGCAAGGATTTGGAGGGCCATGGCATTGAGACTTACACTACACCTAACCAACTCTGTCTGTGATCACTGGAAATAATAGGTAGGAAGGCTGGGGCTCAGACTGGGAGCAGAGAGGCAAGCAGGGATTCCAGGAATCAACTTTGCTAAGGTGCTTCAAACCCTAGAATGAAGATGGATTCCTGTATGACAAAAACTAGGAAGTTTTGAAAACCTCATCAGCTGGTGAGACTTCTGGAACACAGCTTCTCCTCTGAGAGGTCACTTCCCTTAATACTTCTATAATCTTAGAAAATTGAGGGAACTCATGGGAAGAGGTTTCAGTTTTAGGAGATGGTTGGAAACAGTTTTTCTTTCATATTCATTATGCACAATAAATGATGTGGCCATAAAAAGCAGATGGTCTGTTTTCTATGAAAATAGAAAGGAAAATTCCAGATGTATGGGGTGGGGAGAGGGTAGGGAGGCATTACAAGCCAGATATTTTTCTAATTGTAATAATTTTGGAACCATATGCCATATCATGCCCTAGATCAGTTCTGACTCTGGCCAGAATGTTTTGTTTTGTTTTGCTTTGAATTCTACGTAACAGTTTTGTGAAGAAGCAGTGAAGGATGGAGAATCATACACATACACTCTTGTGTATACGTCTGAGAGACCTGGATGAGACCATTGGACCAGTGCTTGAGTATACTGCCACACAGTGGACAGATTGTACATTTCCCTGTCTCGCTGATTAATAAATGAACTGTCACCCTGATTTACTGTAGGTTTAAATAAGGTAGCACTAAGGTATGCTGGAACCAGTTCGAATGGCCTCTCTGGAACCCTTTGTTAAATTTCCAGTGTGAGCATTTGCACTTCAGAAATCAGCAAATGCTACAAATCATGTCATGATTTATTGCTTTGTTGATTGTCTAACTTTAAGAATGTGATGGAGAAAGTGTTAGGAATGCAGATTAAAATTAAAAGGGTGTTGTTCATACATTTTTCTCAATAGCCTATTGTTAAACATTTACCAGGATACTGCTGGGTAGAACCCAAACCAAAGTGGGTTGCTTGTTCTACCACAGTGCCCCAAGTGTCACATGGGATGCCTGCGAGATGTCACATGAAGCCTACCTCTATATCATTGCTCTATGAAGAAACTAGGTAAGAGGTAACAAGGGGGTGAGTTAGGGTGGTGACAGGCGTGGGAATGGAAAGGAGGAGCATATGGGAGGGATACTACAGAGAAAGAATCTATAGGACTCAATGACTAAACAAAGAGGTGGAAGATTTAAAGGAGACTCTAAGATTTCAATCTTTGGGTGACTGGGAAGATATGGTGGTTTCAGCTATAGAAAAGTCACCATGATGGGGCATGGCTGGGTGTTGGGTTGCAAAGTTTAAAGTGCCATTTAAATGGCAGTTATTCTTACCAGCCAAAAGGTCTATGGCTGATCAGCATTAATCCTTGGGGAAGGGACTACATGGACTTGGACAAGTGAATTAACATCTCTCCAGGGAGACAACTTGGTACAAGGGAAAGCTTATCATTTGTGTAATCAGACAACCTGCGTTTAAATCTTGACTTCACCGCTTCCTACCTGGGTGACTGAAGACAAGTCATTTTATGTCTCTTGACTTCAACTGCCTCATTTGTAAAAGGAGGATATTAGACTAGATGGCCTCCAAGGTACCTTCCATAACTAAACCTATAGTCTTATGTTCCTATAGGAGATGATGAGTTCTTTGGTGCTGGTGGGACATCAAGGTGGAGATTTCCAACAGACAGCTGGAAGAGAAGGGAACCCAAAGGAGAGCTGCCAATTTGAGACTCATTCAGATAGAGGTGATAATTGAAGCCATGTAAGTAAATAAGTTCTCCAAGGGAGTAAGTGTAGAGAGAAAAGATAAGAGGACTAGGGAAAGAGCCTTAGGGGATGTCTATATTGAAGAGACATCAAGGGAGAGAGAGAAGAAGCTGTCAAAAGAACGAGATGATATGGAGGGTGTAAAGATCAACAGAAAACATAAAACTTGGTTTCAACATATAATCAGAAGCGGATAATCAGGAGCAGCTTCAGTCTCACCTCTTTTCCATGCTCTCCTTTCATCCTTCCCCCTCTGACTCTCTCTCTTCATGTCTAATTTTGCCTCCTCTCTTGACTTTCTCCATCTCCTTCCCTCCCTTCCTCTATTTGTCCTTCTGTGTGTCTCTGTGTCTTTCTCTCTGTGTCTGCCAGTCTCTGTCTTTCTTTCTCTTAATATAAGCACACACATACACACCAGGTCACTGACTTTGTCTTACTTGGGCATGAGGGTCAGAAAGCCCTAAGTTATAAGCCAATGCTTATATCACCAGATGTGGAAGAAATGATTGTAAGTAAATAAATTCAGTTCTCCTCCTTCCTCCCCGGGAACCTCACTGAGCTAACAAATAAACACAGCAAATGGCAGAGAAACCACTTTTCTGTCCACCAGTGTAAACACATTAGGTTGAGCCATCGGCCCAAAGGCCCCTCTGAAAGGCTTCTGCCCCGGAGACCCATGGGGACCACAAAAAACAGGGCAGAATTTGGGAGGGAGGATACTGGTCGAGGGGAGGCTTATTCAAATCAGAGTGTAGAAAGAAGGCCCAAATTCTATGAAGTAACAGAACAGGAAGGAAATTCTCCGTGTCCACAGTCAGCAGTCTCTCCAAACCTAAGTCGCGGTAGGCATTTTCAGAGTACAAATGCCTAGATGCAAATGCATGGTTCATTTAATATTTCTGATTAGAATAAACATAACATTTTCCATGCAATCTGCCTCTAGTGCTTCTTAAATGAAGCTGTGTTTCCCCCTGGGGACATAGGCATCTGTTTGTTTTCATTTTTCGATGGTTTGCTTGTTGGACCTCATATTAAAACCACTTTAGAGCTGCAGTTTCAAAGTGGTTTCAAGTAAATATGTTGCTGTCTTGGGAGTTTTTTCCCTCCTCCTTCAAATGAAGTTCTTCTTAGAGAAAGAAAAGATTCATCTGTGAGACCTGAAAGATTCTGAAAATGAAAAGACAGCTCTGGAGATGGAAGGGCTCTTGGCTCTCGCCAAGGGGAGGAGAGGATCTAAGCATCAGATGCTACGACAGGTAAGCCTGCTAAATAAAAAATCTGCCAGCTTGAGAATGCTCTGGGTTGGAAACTCACAATTGTCCTAAGAGTCAATAACAACGGATACCCCCTACAAAGTCAACCCTTTCCTTGGTTGCCAAGGGGCAGGTTACCTTTGGTGGTAAGGAAGGTTTGGGTTCAAATTCACCATCTGAGGAGGAGGTGGTATCAGAAGAGGAGGAGGAATAACACTCCGTCATCTGTGCTCTGACAGGTAGGTGCTTGGAGGCTGAAATAGGAACAAAGTACCCAATCAAGCAGAAGCTATTTCTTTCCTAGATTTCATGTCCCAATACTCACTCCCTCTCCCTCCCTGCCCACTGCACCTGCCCTAAGCCTAAACAGCAGAGCTACCTCAGGGCAATCCGAAATTTGGCTCCCCATGTTAATTAAATTTCTGGCCCCTGGCCAAGGGCTTTGCACAGCTCTTGGTGTCCATATTTTAAACACACACACACACAAACATATACACACAGTATTATGCAGAAATCAATTAATTCCTTAAACACCATTTATAGATCATGGGGCTTCAAACGCATTCAGAAATGAAATCTATTATTAAAATGCATGTCTGAAGTTAGTCATGGTACCTCAAACGATTGTGTGAGGGTCACCGCGCAGTCTAATTGAATGCAAAAAGTCCAAGCCAGCTCTTAAACAAATTACCCTTATGTGGCTCTCAGCATCTGGCACCCATTTTTAGAACATGACATCTGCTCGGTGTAAAAGAACTGGCGTCAGAATGTCTGGTCATATAAAAAAATCACAAATGTAATCAGAAGCAAATGGACTCTGCCAGCGCGGGGCTTTATCACACAGTCTCATGCAACATAAATATTTCATTAATTATGTCTAAACAAATGCCACTTTTATTTTCCCCACCTAAGAATATTATCACATCATCGGGGCAGTGATGAAAACATCAGGAAAGATTGGTGGGGATGGAGAGGGGAGCAGCGTGCGGACATCCCAACAATGTGTTCCCATGGGGCAGTCTGGCTCTGATGGGGGGGTGGCCAGACACAGAAATAGCCTGTGGCTCGAGAAACCATAATTAAGGCAGAGTCAGTGGTAACTCTCTACTCATGCCCATTCTTTTTTTGTGGGGGGGCAGGGCAATTGGGGTTAAGTGACTTGCCCAAGGTCACACAGCTAGTACATGTGTCAAGTGTCTGAGGCCAAATTTGAACTCAGGTCCTCCTGACTCCAGGGCTGGTGCTCTACTCACTGCACTGCCTAGCTGCCCCTCAGGCCCATTCTGACCAGGATTGGCTCACCTCTGTCTATGACCTAAATACCCCTGGGTGCCTGGTATCTTCACGTGGAAACATCTGCCTTTCCATTTTGACCTTCTGTAGGGTTAATGATTAACATCTGGATTGGCCCAGCTCTGGGCAATGAATAGCCCTGTTGAGGAGTAAGTTATTTGGCCCTCCCCAGGTGATTGATAATTTATTGCATCCTAGTTTCTTGTGTAAGCCCATATTTGAGCAGGTGAGTATGTGTGCGTGTGTGTGCGCGCGCGCGCGTGTTCGGGGGTAATATAATGGTTAAACTCTACTATCCCCCTTCCAGGTAGGTTTCTGCTTTCCTCCCAGCTGAAAGGGAAACAAACCTTAGGAAAATTGCATGATATAGTGAGAACCACTGGATTCTCAGTTAAGAAAACTTGAAATTGAATTCTGGTTCTGCTACTTACTACCTGGGAGATTTGGGGGCTAGTCACTTAACTTCACTGGGCCTTGAGTCATAGGATCATAGAGTTACAAGGGACCTCAGAGACCATCAACTTCAATTTCCCACCCCACCCCACCCCACCCCCACATACATTTTATGAATGAATGAATCGATGTGTATGGAGGTTGTAGTGGGAGTGGGCCTGGGCGGTTGAACCCAGTTCTTCTGATTCCAGAGCTAGTTCCCTCTCACTACGCCAGCTGCTCAATTGCAAAATGAGGGGTCTGGAATAGATGACATCCATGGAACACAGCATGGATTCAAATCCTGCTTCTGATGCTCACTACCTGTGTGATCTTGGGTGAATTATTTGACCATCCCAGGTCTCAGTTTCCTAGATGATCTCTGAGGTTCCTTTCAATCTAGATCTAGGATCCTTCCAGCTCTAAATCAATGATCCTACAACCCTTGAAAAGAAGGGTGTGAGATAGCTACTCTGGCTGAGACAATGATCTATGATAATTCCAAAGGAACCATGATGAATAATGCTATCCACCTCCAGAGGGAGAACTGACGAACTCTGAGTAAGGATTGAAGCTTACTTTTTTTTACTTTCTGTATTTTTCTCCTGTTTTTGGTCTCTGTTTTCTTTTGCAATATGTCTAATGTGGAAATATGTTTTTAATGACTTCACATAGATAACTGGTATCAAATTGCTTCCCTTCTTAATGAGGGAGGATGGGGTAGAAGGAAGGGAGCAAATTTGGAACTCAAAATTTTTAAAAATGAATGTTAAATTTTTAAAAATATATTTGGGGAAATTTTAATGAAATAAAAATATATTGGGAAAAAAGAAAAGAAGGGAAGATTTTGGTCTTCAGATCTTTCAAAGATCTTTCTTTCTCAGAGCTTTCAAAGTACGCTTTTATCCTTCAGAAGTAGGCTTAGATTCAGGCAGTGTTAGGGACCTCACAAATTGGCCATTCTGAGTGAAGCCCCCCACTGTACAGATGAAGAAACTGAGCCCCAGGGAGGGGAAGGGATTTGCCCAAGGTAACATAGGTTATCAGTATCAGGAGCAGAAATCAAACCCAAGTCCTTTGACCCGGCTAATCATTAGCAGAGCAGAAACTTGAACTCACTATGCCTGATACTGTCTAAGACCAAAACTGTCCAGGGCCTAACAAACAGGAATATTTGGCCCATTTCCTGGGAGAGAAGCTAAGAGCTATCAGATTCCATGTGGCAGGTGGAAAACTTTGGCCCAGAGTGAGATGAACCTCTCCCTATCCGAGATATGAGTTTGCAGGCTTTCCTTAGAATTTCTAGACCATTTCTTCTACTTTTCACTCAAAGAATGAAAAACTAAAATTCTATGCCTTTTACTTTGGCTTCCTGGTGACATCAGCTTGTTGTGTTGCTTTGGCCAAGTCCCTTCCCCAGTCTGGGTCTAAGCTCCTTTGTAACATAGGAGAGTTAGAGGAGACAGCTTCTAAGGACTCTTCCAGTTCTGATGTTCTGTAGGCTGGCAAAGTTAGTTGGCAGAAATTCTAAATTCACCGACTGACTTCCATGATGAATTAAAGAGCCCCTGACAGAATGGTTTAGGGGAAAGGTTAAAGTTATTGCTCAATCCCAATCCTGTCCCTTCTTTCTGTGATGGCAGATGTCTCAAACTGAAATTCTGTGTACTAAATCTAGCTTTAGGAGAAAAAAAAAAACTGGGGTGACAAGGGGGCTGCTGTTACCAGTCTATTTTGTCTTTGCATATGTCTTGTGAAATCTTTCCTCCAGGGCAAATGGCAAAATAGACTGGGATGTAGGACAACATGTTGATGATGGAGAGCCACTGAGGTTATGAGACTTGATCAAGGTCATACAGTGATTCATGGGTGAAACAGACTTGGCTCTTAGCCTCCTGCCTCCCAGGCCAATCGTTAATCCAACCTAACCCACTGACTTGGAGACATCTTCTCTCCTCCCAGTAACAGCAACATTGTCAAAGTCACAAAACCTCCAAAGGGCAGAGCTAAGTGAGACATAAGAGTTCTGAAGAAAGTGAAACTCAAGGGATTTCCAAAGGCCACGGAGCAAATTAATGGAAGAGTCAGGTTCCCCAGTCCCCCAACTCCTGGAGCTCTGTCTGCTGCCCTGCCTTCTTCAGCTCTAGTTGCTTATTTTAGGTACTGCCTTCCTTCGCTCCCCAAACTACCTGGCCTTCATCGTACGTATAGGTTGCCTATACTTACATGGTTGTATGATGTCTCCCCAGTTAGAGTGTAAGCTAGTTGAGGGCAGGGCTAAACCCTATTTCACTTTTGTCTTTGTATTCCTCACACTTACCACAATGCCTGGCACATAGTAGGTGCTTCCTACACCTTGATGACTGACTGGGTGATTGATCGATTGTATAGGACTTGTCCAGAAGTATGCTGGTTCTTACTTGGCTCATCCTTGTGAATGAGGACATGCAGAATGTAGGGCCCAAGGAGTACAAAGAGTGTTAGGTATAGGCTGGAATCAGGAGACCTGGGTTGGAGTTCCACTCTGACCTTTATTAGCTTTTTCCCTTTCTTCCCTTTCTTTTTTTTCCTTCTTTCCTTCTTTCTTTCTTCCATTTCTTCCCCTTCTTCCCTTTCTTCCTTTTTTTCCTTCTTCCCCTTCTTCCCTTTTTTCCTTCCTTCCTTCCTCCCTATCTTCCTTCCTTCTCTTTCTTTCTTTCAACCCAGTTCACTCTGAAGCTCACAGATTGGACCGCAATAGGTCCCTGCCCAAGCTTCACTTAATGGCTGTATTTTGGGCCCTCCTGGCTTAGAGTGAATGTCAATGGTAACTGTTTCTCTCTGGAACTGCAACCCTGAGGGTCTTCCTCTCCCAGCTTGATTTTTTTCTTTTCTTTTTTCTAATTAAAGGGGCCATCCCTTGACTCACTTCTTAAAGAGGCCTATTCACTGAATGGGCATTACCTCACTCTAAGTGAAAAAGCCTGAGCCTAAAAGGGCCAGGGTCTCCCATTGCATCCTGGGTCATCACCAGTCATCCTGATAAATATCTGGAATACCTCCAGATGGCTCTGGAGGAGAACGTGAGGCTGGGGACCTTGCACAGCCCTCCCTCATTCAAATCAAAGTCAACTGCAAGTTGTATCATCATTTCCCTGATGTCATGGTCCTCATCGAAAATGAAGGACAAACCCACAACAACCTATTAATGGTGTGACCTTGAGTAAGCCAGTACTTTGTAGTAGTACTTTGAAAGCTTCAAATCACCATAGAATTGTAAGCTGTTATCATCATCATCACCATCATCATCATTTTGGGACCATGGGGAGAATGGTTTGGGAAACTCCCAGAATGAGAACTCCCTCCACCAACACAGATGGGTAACTTTTTTTTTTTGTAAATTAAAGAGAGTTGTCTGGGGCACTTAGAGGTCGTCCATGGTCACATAGCTAGAATGGGTCAGAGACTTCCTAACTCTAAGGCTGCTCCTCCACCACGCTGGCCCACACATAGCAGAGCCAACTGGTTCACACAGGGATGGAGGCCCTGAGCTTGGTTTGGTCAACTAAGTCCTGGTCACCTGAGCAGCACAGATTGGTGCTGGCAAGAAAGCAGAAGAACAAGATGTCACAGCCAAGCCCCTGATTCCTCAGCTCTCCAATTCTAACCTTCGAGCAGCTTCCTGTTCAGATTTAGACCACAACCTGCTATTTGTTCCCTTGTTTCTTTTCCCAGCGGGAATAAATTACCCTCTTCTCATCACTCCTCTTGAAGTCCCATCAATAATTAACTGGAGTTATAAGGGCTGCTGGATAAACAGCCGGCTGCTACCGGAGCACCTGCTTCCCTCCCTGCCAGGGATTCTTTGCTGAAGCCTGATGTCTTCTTTGAACAAAGGCAAGTTTCTTGACCTTCCAATGGCTGGGAACAAGAGCCCTCATAGCTCAGGTTGTGGGGGAGGGAAGAGTGGGGGCTGCAGGCCCTGATCCCGGTTCTCAGGGATGTCTGCAACAGGAACCTAGTTTTCCTTTCATTAGCTCTGAGTTCTACAGGGCTGCCTTCTCCTTTGGCGGTCCTTTGGCTAGAAGGCTGGACCATTGGAAAGCAAGAGGTAGGGCTTGCCAGGAGGTGAGGTGATGAATGGAGTCCGGACATAAGCCCTGTTGTTTCAGGAAAGAACCGATTACCCAGCTAACCCTGAAATACTCCCAAGGTTGGAGAACACATTATTTAACAAGGCAGGCAGAAGAAGCTAATGTCTAATGGAAGCCTACAGTGACCCAATTTCTGTTGGGGACCCAGGCTAACCATGTGTCAAAAATTAAAAAGATTAAGATCTTCCAGGTGGAATAGGAAATCCTCTCTTGTGGACACCTTTAAGAGAATCTAAAGCAAATCCACACCTGCACAATTCGATTGGCCTAACTCACACACAGATAAAATTCCTGCTTAACCTGGGTTATAGAAGCCAGGAGAAATGTACCTACTGGCTGTCTCCCTCTCTCTCCACTACCTCCCCCTCAATAGTGTGGCCTGGAAATAATTCTGTCCTGAATGCTTCCATTGGGTCTGTCTCAACCATGGGATTAAGGCTGGAAGAACTTTCGAATCCCCCACCCTTTAAAAACAAAAACCTTGTGAAATCCCACCATCCCCTATTAGCTACTGTTCTCTATCTCTCCTCTCCTCAGCCAAAAGGCCTCTTTAAAAAGGCCATCCATAGCCAATGTTCCCACTTCCTCTCCCCAGTCTTTCTGGACCTCTACAATCTGGTTCTCAACCTCATGATTCCCAGAAACCACCTCCTCCCAAGTTACCAGTGACTTCTTAAGTGCCTTTTCTGGGGCCTCATTCTTTTTCACCTCTTTGCAGCATTTGACACTATTTGCCACTTTCTCCTCCTGGATCCTCTCTCCTCCCTAAGTTTTTATGACATTGCTCTCTCCTGGTTGTCATGCTATGTTTCAGATTGTTCCTTTTTGGTCTCTTCTGCTGAATCTCGTTCATGTCATGTGCATTAACTGCAGATATCCCCAAAGCTCTGTTTGAGACCATTTCCCTCTCCAAACTCTCACTTAGGAATCTCATCGCTCCCCTGGCTTCAATGATCAACCCTATGTAGATGACTCACAGATTTATATATTCAGCCCTTAATCTCTCTCCTGAGCTCCAGTCCCACATCACAAACTGTTCATTGGGCATTTTGAACTGAATGTCAAGATATCACAGATACAATATATCTATTACAGAACTCATCTTCCCCCCAAATCCATCCTTCTTCTTTCTCACCTGCTGTCAAGGGTCCACCATCCTTAGAGTCACCCTGGTTCTCAACATCAATATCATCCTCAACTCTTCACTCTCATGTCCTCTACATGGCCAAATCTTGTCATTTCTACCTTCACAACATCTTTCCCACATGTTCCCTTCTTCACTTGCACAGCTGCTACATTAGTTCAGGCCCTCATCACCTCTCACTTGGAACACTGCAAATGCCTTGCAATTAGGCTGTCTCTCTCTCTCTCTCTCTCTCTCTCTCTCTCTCTCTCTCTCTCTCTCTCTCTCTCTCTCTCTCTCTCTCTCTCTCTTTCTCTCTCTCCCTTTCTCTCTCTGTCTCTCTCTCTCTCTCATTTCCTTCTACTCCAATCCATTCTTCACTACACTTTTACTGTCTCTCAAAAAAAAGTGGGGAGCAAGGGTTTGGGGAGGTTCCATGTTGTCATTTTTATATGACTTTAAAATGAGGGAGATGTGAAAAATATCTAAGGATCTTTGTGGCCCCTCAGACTCAGCACTAGGATCCTCTTGACCTGTTAGTGCCCTGTAAAAGCATCTATGGGACTCTAACAATTTTGTGATTCCTGGGATCCACAAGTCATACTTTGTGCCATGAGAGTAGGTAGGAAGGGGGTAGTACGGCAGGGCAGTCCTAAACTCCCCACTGAGTAATCTGAAGTTGGAAGGCCTGTCATGCCCATCCTTGGTCCTGACTCCCAAACATCTTTCCACTCTCCAAGTGTTTCTCACACTAACCTCCATCTTTCTCTTTACCAGACCCAGGCATTTTGGATGTTAAGCAGGTGAATTACCCAATTTATGGGGAAGAGAGTAAATTCCCAGATTGTACAGGGGGTACAAGAAAATCCAAGCACTAACACTTTCTGCCTAGTATTGAAGGGAATAGAATCTCAGGTTACACAGAAGCACAGAATTTGAGGAAAGGAGGGACCTCAGAGCCCACCTAGCCCTACTCATGTATGAACAAGAATCCCTTTTATAAACAATATCCCTGACATCAAAGCTCTGCCTGAAGATCTCCAAGAGGTGGAGTCCACCATCCTCCAAGGCAGCCCATTTAAATTCTGGATAGTTCTAATCATTAGGAAATATTTTAAATGCAGATGATGATGATGATGATGATGACGATGATGATGATGATGATGATGATGATGATCTACCTCCTAGGGTAGTCATGAGGATAAAATGCTATAATATTTAGAAAGCACTTTGCAAAGCTTAAAGTGCAATGGAAACTGACTGGGGAACAGGGCAACCAGAATGTGCACCATCTTGGAGTGGTGGGGGGAGGGTGGAAATGGGGAGAAAACTTGTAGTTCAAACTCTTGTGAAAATCAATGCTGAGAACTAAATACGTTAAATAAATAAATTTTTAAAAAGTGCAATGGAAAAGCTAGCTATTATTATTATAAACATTTCTTTTCATCATACCTGAATTTGTCTCTTTGTCATCCCCCCAGTGCCCTGGTTTTGTCATCTGGGGCCAAACAGAAAAAACTCTAATCCCTCTTCTCTATTACAGCCATTCAAATAATGAAGACAACTCTCATATCTCCCAAGTCTTCTCTTTTCCAGGAGAAACATCCCCAATTCCTTCAACTGATTCTCACACAGCCTGGTCTCAAGGCTCTTCACCACCTTGGGTGACCTCCTCTAGGCATGCAAGCCTATCAAGATCCTGCTTAAGAAGTGGAAGAGCCCAGAGTTGGGTGCCATACTTCCAATGGGGTCTGACCAAGGCAGAGTCCAGAGAGAATCCTCTTTCACCTGCTTCTTATCCCCAGACACTCTGCTTCTCTTGAGGCAGCCTAAGGTTGCCTTAGTTTCTTTAGCTACCATTTTGTATTGTTGACACACAATGAGATTGTTGGCCTCCAGATCTTTTTAAGGTGGCCTGTTCTTACACAGCCTCCTCCATGGAATGCCTGTGAAGCTGATTGCTTTAATCAAACAATTCTCAGGCTTTGTAGATATTCCTTGGTCCATCTAACTTCCTCTCGCTCCATGTATTTGATTTGTTGGAAATCATTTCTCCCTCCACATCCCTTGCTTTGACTTCTCTCTGCTCCCACAGCCGCCACCCTTGTTTGTACCCTCATCACTTTCCACAGAGTTTATTACAATGGTCTTCTAACTTACCTCCTTACCTCAAGTCTCTTCTCACTCCAGTCCACGCTGCGGCCAAAGTTATTTTTCTTTAAGCACAGATTTGACCATGTCATACCCTTATTTAATAAATTCCAGTCTCTCCCTATTACCTCTAAAGCCCTTCACAACTTGATCCTCACCTATCCTTCTAGCCTCATTGAACATTATTCACCCTTCTGCTCCCTGCAATTTCAACATATCACCCTTTTCTTTGTTCCTCCCACACAATACTCCATTCTCCCATCTTTATGCTGGTGCCTGGAATTAACTGCCTCTTCGATGGTGTCTCATAGAATGCCTCTCTTCTAAGAGAAATTATTATTAATAACCAATGATCTGGGGAAATCCAGAACTCCCCCTTTTTCTAAAGTCCTGATTTCAAAAGTTCAGTCTCTTGAAGGACATTACTAATGATGAGATTGGATTAAGACCCCACCAAGGTAAGGAAGCCCTCATGCTCTACTCAGGTTTGGGTGGGGATAAATTCTTTGAAAAGATTGCCTAAGGCTGGGGGTGACTTAGAAGTAAATGACATAATCAAAGCTCATTTGAATAGGTTCAGCCTTTCATTGTAATATTCATTCTCTTCTTGATTGGTTATCAGAGTTGATTGCCACCTTCGGGAACACTCTTCTTCCAAGGGGCATACATGGCATAAACCTGCCCACTTCCCCCCCTCTCCCTCCCTCCCCCATTATGGTCTTTGGTCTAAGAGAGAGATGGTCAAATGACCATCTTTTTTATTAAAATGATGGTATTATTAGTAAAATTATTAAATTACCCAGAAATTATGTCTCTTGAAACTTTTTAATTGCCACACTTCTTTCAATGCTTTCATCTCAAGCATTACTTTCTACTTGAAGCCTTTCCTGATTCCCTCAGACTTCTGGTGCCCTCCCTCCCACACTACCTTGTATTAAATTATTTTGTATTTACTGGTATTTATTGTTCCTACCATAGATGCCTATATGTTTACTTGCACTCTCCCCTCTTAGAATGCAAATTCCTTGAGATTAGAAATTATTTCATTTTTTGGATCTGTATCCCTAGGACTTAGAACAGTGCCTAGTACACAGTAAGTGCTGAATAAATGCATGTTGATTGATTGCTATAGAAAATCTTGCTAGAAAAAAGCACTTACTTGAGTGTTCTCCAGGGAAAGGAATGTCCATTTGGCCTGAGGAAGACTTATTCCATGGCTGTGATGGCATCTTTGGAGCGTGGCAGATGTCCATTTCTCCTGGGTCACTAAAGACATTGCTAAGCTCCTTCATTGTTCTCACTGACCCCAGGTTCTCATTAGTTTTTTCTTTAAGCCTAAAGGAAGAAAAGAGACTGCTCCTCTTTGTCAGGGCATTGTCCTGGTTCAAAGGTCTCCCTAGTAGTAACTCTTTCAGGCTAACTTTGTCAAAGACATCTTCCACCTTGGCAGAGGGTAGGGTCATAAGCCTCTTTTGCCTACCAGGCAAACTTCGAGCCCGGGCAGTTCTATCTGAAAGGCTATGGGTCCCTGGTGGTGCCTCAGTGGTACCATGGGTGGCACCATGTAATGAAAAGGCTGAGTCTGCAGTCCCTCTCTCCTTCCCAGGGGCCAGTAAGGAAACAAAACTGGGCTTCTGCACATCACAGTCTTTACTATAACTTGTTTTCCTTAAGTTTGGGGAGTGAACATTCAAAGACAAGTTCTCCATAGGGGCCTTTGGTGTAGAGTCACTGATCTTCTTTCCACCTTCTGGATTAGAGAGGAAGGGCTCCAAGGACCTCCTGATTGCATTTGCTATCAGGCGTAGAGGGGATTTAGGTCTGTGTGCTGTCCACGCCTCTGTAGCCCTTGGTGCTGGACCACAGGCTCCTTCTGGAGTCCCTCTCTGGTCTGACAAGGCTTCCCTGGCCAGCCCAGGAAATGATGAAAGGTCAGCCAGATTTGATTTTTCACCCCTTTTATCACCTCTGGCATGTATTGGTTCTGGTCTCTCTCTAGTGCCCAGATTTAGATTCTCTGTGTTAGCATCATTCCAGTCCAGCAACTGAGACTTTTGTTCTTGACTGAGGACCAACTTCTTTAAGAATTGTTTTTTCCCCTCAGTGGGTTTCAGTTGGTAGTCTTCTCTCCTACTTCCTATGCTTGCATTTCCTTGGCCTTCCTCAGGACATAAGGCCAGAGATGTCCTGCTCCTTGTCTCTACTCCACCATGATCTAGACCATCCTGGGTACTCCAAGTTTCCCAAGGAATTGCTTTGGTTTTCCTATGGCCATTGGAACTCTTCACAGCAGCATCCCTTGGTCTGTGCGCAGAAGAGGACTCTTCCTTGGGCATCACCAGGGAGTGTTTTGCTTCCTTTTGGAAGTGATGAGGTACATAGAGGGGGATTTCCTTACACACCTCTCGCATGCGGACCCTTCCCTGAATGATTGGACTTTGAGGCTGAGAATGTCCTCTTGTGATTTCAGGGGCATTGATGTATGATGTCACCTGGAGGAAGTCAACATAAAAGCAATTACCAAACAATCCCTATTACTCTTAACTTTTCTATAGGCATTCCTTTCCTTGACCATTCTCCACACATTTCCCTCCCCAAGCTCTTATTGGTTGTGTTGGAACAGAGCTAAAACTACAATTGGGGCAAACTCCTTATTGAGAGGAAATGCAGCATCATGGCGATTGGACCCTGGCAGTGTGGCCAAAATGATGGTGAACATGGGAAAGGAATTTTACACCCTGGAAACTCAGTATGCTCATTTGTAAAATGGTACCATAATACTGCCAGCACTTACCTATGGGGTTATTAATATTACCTTATTTATAGCATGGTGGAGTGGAAAGAGGGCAGTTAGGTGGTGCAATGGATAGAGCACTGGGCTTGAAATCAGGAAGACTCATCTTCCTGAGTTCAAATCCAGCATCAGACACTTTCTAGCTGTGTGACCCTGGGCAAGTCACTTAACTCTGTTTGTCTCAGTTTCCTCATCTGTGAAAGGAGCTGGAAATGAGAAGGAGATGGCAAACTACTTCAGTATCTTTGCCAAGAAAACCCCAAATGGAGTCAGACATGACTGAATTGAACTGAGAGTGGAAAGAATGCTAGCTTTGGACTCAAAAGATCTGGCTTTGAATCCCATGACACCTATTCAACTTTGGTTGCCTAAATCACCCAGTCTCTCCAGGCCTCAATTTCCTCATCTTGAAAAAGACAGGGATTGGACTAGCTGGCTTCTGGCTATGTGCCCTTGGAGGTACCTGAATTCATTCAATCATCCCATGATGGTCAACAATTGTCTTATTCTTATTTGATGGAGTTCAGATAAAAATGATTACGGGGACAAATCACCAACCTACTATTATCCTTTTATGTTGGATGTTTTGCTGACTACTGTGCCAGTGGAGAAGATGATTGCTTCGTGTATCTATAAATATCACCTTTGGCCATTGGTTCGATTTTACCTTCAGATTCAAGCCCACGTTCTTCCATCTCTATTTTTCCTTACTGCACATTAAGATTTTTACACTTGTCAAGTCTAAGTGATATTTTGATATCATGAAAGAAAATTTCCACAGTATGAAGAAGCTATTTAATATGTTTTTGGTGGAACCGTATAATTTGATGCCATCTACATGATTAGGTGATTAATAAAATGTATTGGTGTGACTTTCTTTTTGATGTGGAACTTGAACTCACTGCTATTCAGGAATGGTGGTAATGGTTTCTAAAGTTATGCAGAATCATAACCAGCTTGAGCCATCTTCCTGGAAGATCCCATGACTGACACCAGTTATTCTTAACGTGATTGTACTTGTGCCGTGTTTTAGAGAGTAGTTTTCTATGTTGACATCAGATGATCTAGGATTCCCCCTATACTTAGGTTTCTCCTATAAATCTGTGGTGTGTGAATAAGCCAGGTGTGCAGAACTGAGACAAAGACTTTGTGATCATAGTAAAGGCTATGGAGCTTTGGTGTGACTTGTTCAATGATACCAGTCAAAGATGAGTTGGCTTTTGTACTCCTAAAACTTTTTGGCACATCTTTCTTTTTTGGTGATATAAACCACAAATGTTTTACATAAAATACTTAAGTATATACTTAGTCTATATTTTGAGGAATCATTGGTATTCCCATCTTTGGGTGGTAGATGCTATAATATCGTCTGTTAAGAAGCAAGGGATCACACTTATGTCCGAGGGGAGGCTGGTAAAGGTCTAATTCATGTGCTGCTATGAAGCATCTGTACCAATCATTTGACCTATTCTGCCGCACCACTTTCCAGCTTTGCAGAGAAGCTAGAGTTTCAGTTGCTTTCCTTGACAAAATAATTTCTGCTGTCTATTGTATTCATAGTACACAAGTTTTCTGTTTCATGTTTGATCCAACTTGCATATTCATCATTGGACTTCTTGAAGCTGCATAGACAACCAGCATTTCCCTGTATCCTCCATCTTTAGGGATTCTCTTTCCTCTCTGATTTTTTTTTTTTTTGCTTTTCGTGACTCCATAGTACAGTCTTTGATTGATGCTGAATTGCCTCTTTTGTTTTTTTGCATTGTTTTGACTCTTTATATCACCTTAACCTTCTGGCATTTCCTTTCAATTATTAATTAAGGGTGTCTTATTTGCTCTCATATACTTCCCCTCCACCCCAAGGTCTACGGCACATGTTTGTTTTGGCTGCTTTTAATTAGACAATATGGCTTTTTAGGTTATTATTGTTATCATCTCGATTCATGTGCCAACTAGATATTGCTGTAATCTGCCAATGCCTTTTAATAAGTCAACATCCTTTTCAAGATATTTCTACCACGATGATGTTTGACATCTGTCCCCAGGAGTATTCCTTGATAGTTTCACCATCCCTATCATGATCCTTACCATGGCAACAGCCACAGCATACACTGTTGCATACAGGTCCAGAATTTTTTATTTTATGTCAAAGATGTAGCAAAATTTATTTGTTTGTGATGGATGTAGCAACTACAGGCTTTTTTGAACGACTCTATTCTAGTGTAGCTGATCAGCTAGTTAGAGTTGTGCCATCAAACTCAGGAAGGACTTTTCAAAATCTCATTCCAAGTGAGCCCATTCCTTCAAACCTTTTGAGACAATAGCATCACAGACAGTTCTCACCCGACTTAAGCAGACCATTCTGCAGACTTCCATAAAGCGATTTGCTTAATGCAAATTTGCCGGTAGACATAGGGAAGGAGCGAGGGAGAGAAGAAGAGGTAAAAAGAAGGCCTCCTATCATGCCCGGACACAGAAGGGAGAGTAGGAGAAGGAACACAGAGGCCTGGGCCAGCCATATTGGGGCCTGGTGGGATCAAGAGGAAGAACACTGCTGGGCAGATACATAGGGTCTGGACATGGACACAGACAGGAAAGGACAGGTAATGCGTGAGAGCAGGGGTCAGGTACGAGATACATTAGTGGACAGACAGAAGACAGACATGGGGGCTGGGCATGTGGGCAAGGAGGTCTCAAGCCAAGCCCCCGCCCCCATCAGATAGTGATGGTCTCTCCATGCCTCTGTTCTTCTGCTTTCACTTGGAGTCTTTTTTTTGGTGGGGAGATGCGACGCTGTGAAGCACCCAGGAGCAGAGAAAGAGAGCACAGTACTGAGCAGCAAAGATACCATAGGTTTTCTCTGGAATGTGGATTTCTTTCAGAATTCTTTATGTAAAGTCAAATTTACATAAAGTGAGAACTGTCTATTTTTGTTATTAGGTAGAACTCCTGGAGTTTGTGTTAAGTGAAGATTTTTACTGTCTTCAAGTTCGACAGATTTCCTCTTTTCAGATACAAGTAATTCCTCAATTTCCACACTCGTTTCATCAAATCTGGGCTTCAAAATGAAATTATTTCTTACAGTTGCTCAGCATTGATCTGTTCATCTTTATTGTGTCACTGGGACTTACAAGGATCATTGGCCAAAAAATAAAAAAGGAATCTGAAGCCTCTGCCTTTGGCTGCTAAGTTCTATTTGGTCATGATGGCTAGTACAATCCTCCATTAAAAAGTCTAGCTGTAGTACACCAAAGGACTATATAGGTCCTGGCTATTATCATCATTAATTTTTCTATAAATGCCTTAGGTTAATAGGTAATGGTGAGGAGGATGAAGATGATGATGATGAGGAGAAGGAGGAGGAGGAGGGGGACGACGGTGGCAACAATGGCGGTGGTAGTGAGGATGTTAATGATAATGATGAGGTACCTGGAAGTTAGCCAGTCTGTCAACATCAGGAACACAGAGCCTTGAGCTTAGTGATATGGGAAGATACAAAGACTAGAGGCAAAATGGCTCCTACCCTAGAAAATCTTCCAATCTACTTTATACTTCCTTTCTTTAGCCCTTCCTTTAGTTTTTCTACCAATTTATAAATTATTCCAAAGAAAAATTCCACCGCCCTCCTCTGCGGTCAGGGCTTATCTGGAATATTATGCTCAAGTCTGGTCACCAAAATGGAAAGGGTGATGATAGGCTAGTGAATGTCCAGAAGAAAACAACCAGGGACTTGAGTCCATGCCATGTGATGATTTTTTTGAAGGCTCTGAGTATGTTTAGGCTAGAGAAGAGAAGGTTGGGTGGGGGTGGAGCATGACAGAATTCTTCAGAAAAGATATTACATTTGTTGTTGGCCCCCAAACAGCAGATCTAGGAACAACAGGCAGAAAGTGTAAATAGACAAATACATATTTGAGATGATGGACAACTTCCTATGAGATCCAACCCAAATTAGAAGGGACAGTCACTCCAAATTGGAATGGACAGCCTCAGGAGGGAGTTGGCCCACCCTTCCTGAAGGTCTTCAAGCCATAGCTGAATTACAGCTTGTCAGGATGATTGCAGAATGTCTCCCTCTAGCATGAGTTATGCTAGTCCGTCACTGGAGTCCCTTCCAACTCTGCCTCTTTTTAAAAGAGTTTAACAAGAATGGTGTAAAGCTACTCCCCTCAGCTGGAAACGTGGAGGCAGGGGGATAGTCTACATGACCTCTTGCTTTCCCTTCCAAACCTGATTCAGGATCCTATGGGGTTTCTTTCCCTCAGTTTGTCTCATTGTTCAGAAAGTCGCCATTCTAGTCAGTGATGAGCAAATCATACCATCTGCCTGGAAGTTTGGGAGCCTTTGATCTTTTTGAAGGATGAATACAGTGCCTGACATCTGAAAAGGGGATTAAGAGGTTGGCCTACTTCCTACTCTGCACTTCTTACCCTGCAAATAGGGAACCAAGACCTGGTACCTCATTGGTTCCTATAAGAAAGAATTATGTGTCTGCATGGTACATGTTGTATTTGACTTACCACAAGGATCATTATCTTAGGGGAATAATCCTGGTGCCAACTCTGTGCATGTTGGGGGAGGGCAGAGGAAGTGAACAAAATGACACAAGGCTACACAGTTAATGAATGTTAGGGGCTAGCCCCTTATCTGCCCCTTTCCTATTCTGGGCTGTTCACTTTGTATGGTGCTAGGAAGCTTTTGGATAGCAATCGGAGGGAGAAGGACGGAAGCCACATTTCACTTCCTCAGAAGTCAAGGTAGACATCTTGGTGGCCATACCTGAGACTGGGGAACATCACCAGAAGGATTCCCAGGACCAGAGGCCGAGGAAGAATAAGGGTCCTTGGAAGACAGCACAGATTTCTTACTGTTGAGTGATGTCAAATCTGGATAGGAAAGAACACAATGTCTGTTAGAGTATCTCTAAAAATAGGGAGGAAAGTAAGTTTGTATCCAACCTCTCCCAGGAAAAGGGAGAGGAGAGAAGGAGGGGGAGTGGATAGTGGCAGGCACCAAGAAGACAGAAAAGCTGGTTATCAAGCACATGGGATCCCTGCATCCCATTGGCTCAGAGAGTCGTGGGCACCAAGGACACAGGGCATTATAGGTATTAAAGACCCAGGTATTCCTGGGGCACACACCAGTCTCCTGAAGCCCATTATACTCTGTACTTCTATAATGTGAACGGTGGAATCAGGGAGGTCTGTCTGTATGTCTTAGCCACATAAATCGCCCCAGTTTAAGTCTGTGGATTTGTTAGGATTGAGAGGAAAGGTTTATTAAGGCCCTTAAAAACACTCGCCATGAGTCTCTCCACAGGATTCTAACACAGTATTTTCCCCAGAGTGCTGTGAGCAAATACAAAAGGTGATGGGAGCAGCAGACCAAGGTGTTTGCTGCCATTCCAACCTAAGCAGAAGTGTGCAGGCAGAGCAGGAAGCATGAGAATGAACACAGTGGCAGATGGGAGGCAAAGGCCACTGTCTGTCTAAGTGGGGGGAGGGCCTGACAAGCTGGGCAGAGCGAGCTGTGCCCACAGGAGCCGCCGCTGCAGACCCAGGACAGTTAAGGGGCACGACTTCTCATGGAAACTAGCATTCAGAAACAGCGCAAAGAGGAAGTTAATTTGTCATTAATTTAGTCATTAGGGAATTTTAAATGACCCGAATGATGGTTGTTTCATACCCAGAGCCTCATTAGTTTGTGTTCTCTCCCTCACTTCCCCCCAGCCCTCCTTCCCAGGCACTCAATTGAATGAGCATGCTCTCTCCCTTTCTTCTTCCCTTTCTCCCTCCCTCTCTCTGTGTCTTTCTCTTCCTCCCTCTCTGTCTCTCTCCCTTCCTTCCTCCCTCCCTCACTCTTTCTCTCTTTTTCCCTTTCTCCTTCCTTCCCTCTCTCCCTCCTCCTCTTTCTTCTTTTTCTTCTTCTTCTTCTTCTCTCTGTCTCTCTCTCTCCTTCTTTCTCTCCCTCTCTGTCTCACCCTTCTCTCTCTCTCTCCCTTCCTCTCTCTCTCTCCCTTCCTCTCTGTGTCTCTGTCTCTCCTTCCCTCTTCTTCTTCTTCTCTCATCCCTCCCTCTCTGTTTCTATCTTTCTCTCCCTCCTTCTGTCTCTATCTCTGTCTGTCTCTCTCTCACATACACACATACACATTTTTCCCCTCAGTCATTTTTTCTCTCTCACATTCCCCCACCTCAGTCATTTTCTCTAACACCCAATCTCACTCACTCTCTGGTGCACACTCCCTCCCTTGCTTATTTTCTCTGTCTTACATACTTATTGTCTCTTACACACCCATTTCATTCTCTCACACTCAAAGAAATGGCATGTCATCTGCCATATAGATGAGATTCACACATGTGAATCCTTTCCAGGAGGGCTGTCCTTTTAACTGGGGATGGGGGAGGCAAATCCCCAGGTGATTTTAGTCTTTTCTGGTAGTTCCCTTACAGCCTTCCTGGGGTAGGAAAGGGAAGAAGCCATAAGGTGGGTAAGGAGACAGTGGTCGTGGCACAAGGAACTGCCAGAGGGGCAGGCCCCTTCTCTTGGGGAGGCCTACGCCTGCCCACTCCCTCCTGGCCTCCCCAGCAGATGTGGGGCTGGAGGCTGGCCACCCACTCCACCCAGGCCTCCTGCCCAGTCCGCATTTGAATGTGTTCTGACCTAAAAAGGCAATTGGACCAATTCCTCCCGCACACTAAGATTTATGAATCAATTGTTACTGCTCTTCCTGCCTACAGCCTGAGGCCCTTGCCAGGGCCCTCCTCCTCTCTCTCTCCCCTGTTTCCACCCTCCTTCTTCTCCTATGGGAAAAACTCTTCAGCTTTTGACAATACTGGGGCTGCCACCCCTGTTTGCCTTTCCTATTCTCCCATAGAGTCCAACTCCCCGGAAGCCTTTGTCAAGGGCCCCCTTCCATATCCTGTCCTCCTGCCTCAGCCTTAGCTGGAATCCCAAAGTAGACAAGAATACTGTCATCAGGAGGATGGTGGCTGAGGGGGGTGGGAAGAGCCATGGACAAAGGTCAGAGAATCAGGGTTCAAACATTCCCATTCTGGCCCAGATGAGTCAGAGGCCCACAGGATTTAAAGTAGGAAAGAAGTGAATGATCGAATAAAAACCATTTATTGTGCCAGGCACCATGCTAAGTGCTGGGGATACAAATATAAAAGTAAGACTGTCCCTGGCCTCAAGGAGCTTACATTCAAATGAAGGAAACAACATATATAGGGGAATGGTCAGAGAAGGGTGTTTTGGTCTGAAGAGTTCCAGCTGATTGTCATGCCCTCTCCAGAAGCAAGAGGGGTGGTGTATTGATGTAATTATGGTTCCCAGACAAATGTGTGTGTGTGTGTGTGTGTGTGTGTGTGTACTCCCTTCCCCTTACTTATTATCAAATCAGAATCAGCATTTCAAAGACATAGAAATGAGCACCAGAGACACATGACTTACGCAAGGTCACAAGGTGATAAGCAGAAGAGACAAGATTTGAATACACATCTCTGGCCTAGAATGTTGTGCTGCCTCACTTCAGTCCCAGGTTACCTATTTGAGTCACTAACCCTGTGAGGGAGAGTGCTTTTTAAAAACTCCATTTTCTAGAGGAAAATTGAGGTTCAGAGGAGTGTAAAGTGACCTTGTCACTTCTGGAGGGGCTGCATTTCTAGGGATAATAGGTCAGTGCTGTGGGCAGGTCCTCTGGTAGACAGACCAACCCTCCTCTTGTCCTCCTTAACATCCAGTCTCTCTTTCCTCATCTCCTCTTTCCTTGATAGATGAAGTGTTCCCTTTCTGAGCCTTAGAATTTTTTTTCAACCATTGTAGGCAACCGCTCTTGATCAACACCCACTTCTGTGGTCACGCCCTCCTACCACCCCTCCCTGGGGTCTGGGGTCCCCACCCTCAGTGCCCCCAGGAATAAGATTCCCAGCTCTGCCCTGGGGACCCGACTGGCCATGCTTTCAGCAGGTTGTCTGAGAACTAGACACATGAATCAGAAGGGACTGCCCTGTCCTTGGCCTTCTCTGGCCCACCCCTCCCTTCTCCTCCCATCCTCCTTTTCCCAGAGGGAGCCAAGCCCTGCCTTTTTCCCCTAAGCCAACTTTCCAGTGGAGCTCCCTCCCTCAGAGCTGCTCAAACCATTCTTAACGTCTTCCTGAAGCCTTGGAGCTCCCTCTGGAGGCCACCCTCAGAGCTACAGGCAACTCCTACAAAGGCACCCAGACTGACCAGGGAGAGAGAGTTCATTCTCTGGGCTCACAAAGCTGACCCAGGTAGATGGGCATTCCCCTTTGGCTCCTCCCTCTCTTTCTTCCCTTCCTGTCTCTTCATCTTTCTCTCTCCCTCTTTTCCTGGTTGACTCCCATGCCCAGTGGAGAAAAAGCTGAGGGCATTGGTGGTAGTGTGTCCACAGATTTTCTCATGGATTAGCTTCCCAGCTGGAACTACTTTGTTTCTCTCATCATGGAGGGAGCCCCAATAAAAACCATAATCTCTTCCATGGCACTTCATAGAATCATAAACTAAAAGATCAGAAGGAACTTTAAGAGGCCCAACCCCTACTAGACTGAGAATCCCTACCCCCACCCCTCCAATGCCCCTAACAAGTAAGAAGTCATCACATCTCCGGTAAAAATCTCAAATTAAGGAGAACTGGCCACCTCCCAAGGCAGCCCATTTCACTTTTGGACAGTGCTAATCATTGGCAAGTTTTCCCCTCACCATGGGACCCAAATCTTCCCTGTAAATTTTGCCCTCTGGGGCCAAGAAAAACAACCCAATTCTTTGTTCCACAGGACAGCCCTCCCAGTGCCTGAACACTGCTAGGCCCACCACCAGGCTGGCCATCCATCCCTGCTTCCTCCAACCCACCCTCATGTGGCCTGAACTGGAAATTCCACACCATCCTCCTCTGAACATCTCCCCATTTGTCAATATCCCTCCTAAAATGTGATGCTCAGAACCGAGCCCAATTCTACAAATATACTCTGACCAAGGTAGAGTACAACAGAACAATCACACCTCCTCTGTTATGTGTGCTACTTGTCTTTCTTTTTAAAAAGAAGATAGGTAGATAGATATGTAGATAGATATCGATGGATGGACGGATGGATGGATGGATAGATAGTTTTGTTTTCACATTGTCTGAATTTCCCTACTCCACTCTCCGAGAGGGTTTGGGGGGCTATTAGGTTGTAAGCTCCTTTGGGGCAGGAATTACCTTTTGCCTCTTTTTGTATCCTCATTGCTCAACACAGTGTCTGGCACATTTATTATTCAGTCGTTTTTCAGTTGGTGTCTGACTTCCTGACCTCATTTGGGATTTTTGGCAAAGATACTGTAGTGTTTTACTTTTTCCTTTTCTGGCTCATTTTACAGACAAGGAAACTGAGGTAAACAGGGTTAAGTGACTTGCCTAGGGTCATACAGCTAGTAAGTATCTGAGGCCAGATTTGAAATCAGGAAGATACTTAATAAATATTTATTAATTGATTGGGTTGCCTTTTGACATTGTTGAGTTAATAAATGTTATTAAGCGTGAGGTCTACCAAATCCTCCAGGTCTTTTGAAAAAAAGAGAATGTGTTGGTATCCCCAGGACCAGATGGGGATCTCTTTGCCTTCCTTTGCAGGAACTTAAGTCAACACAGCCCTGACAAGACAGGCAATTCATTTGAGCACTATCCTATTTTATTGAATGCTTAATCAATCAGGAAATGTTTATAAAGCACCTAATGATGCTGAGCCATCTTATACATCAAGGTTTAGATTTGTGTTCAGATGACCCAGATTTCAATCCAGGCTTGGCTACTAGGTGGCCTCGGCCAAGATCACTTAGAACCCTGGGTATCGATTTCTTCATCTGTAAAATAAGAGAAGCTGGACTAGATAGATTTAAATTTACAATTGTACAATCATTTACCTCACTGAGCAGCTGCTCTGTTTCCTTCTGGAAGGCTTAAGACACCTACTGCTTGACCATTGTATGGCAACTTGAGAGTCCCAGACCATCTGTGTCTGCCTGTCTCGCTCCCTCCTACACACATACTTGAAGCCTAAACCCGCATCCTGTCTCCTCTGACCTACACTCAATCCCTTCCCTCCCATCTGACTACTCAGTAACACCATCACTTCTTTCCATTCCAAGATGGTAACTCCAATCATGGGGAGCTAAACCCTCCTAGTTCCTCTGAATAATGGTAACTATTCAGGCTCCTCCAAACTCCTGGGACATGTTGCATTTGGAATAAGTTATTTGAGATTTTTCTCCTGAGATTAAACTGTGATGCTTTTCTCAATTAGGTTAAGAATATCTTTGTCTCTTTTGTTCTGGAACTTTAGTCAACACAACCCTCACCAGGACAAGCAACACTTGGTCCCAGTTCTATCTTGCTTTACCCATAATTCTGTGATTTAGTTTAGGTATTATTCCCATTTATAGATGGAGCGATCAGCAGGGATTTATAAAATATCTACGTGCCAGGCATTGTGGCACACATACAAATACAAATACAAAAACACACAAATATAAGCTCCACAAGGAGCTTACACTCTATCAATCATGAGAACATAGGATTTAGATCTTGAGGAAATCTCAATAAGCACCTCATAGAGGCAATATGGATGGTAGAAAGAGAACTGGACTGAATTTGGAGTTAAAAGACTACTACTATTTGGGTGACTATAGGCCCATTCCTCTGGGACTCAGTTTCTTTACAATCTCAATTTTAATTCACTTTAATCAGCATAGTATATTGGAAAGAACAGACTTATAATTCTAACATGCTCTCTTGCCAGCAAGGTGGTGTGGAATGGGGAATACATTTTTAGAGGTGGTCGGTGGGTTGCCTTGTTTTGTTTAAATGCTGTGATTTGCTACAGGGAAACAGGCCGTTGAGATGTTATAGTGATATTTTAAAAGGCATTAACAAAATTTTTTTTTGGAAGAAAAAATCCCCCCACCAAACTGGGAGTCAGGAGGCTTGGGTTCTAATTCTGATACTGACACGAATTGACTCTACGACTTTGTCATCTTTTTGAGTCTCTTTCTTTATGAAAGAAGGCCTGGACTAGATGTCTAAGAATCTTTCCAGATCTCTGATTCTAAATGTTAAATATTTACTTTATTTCCCAAGGCACTCTTGGGAGGGTGAAGCTGGGCCCCACCAGCACAAAATGCTGGCGTCCCAGTCCCACTGAGGCAGCTGCCCTGGCCTTGGGGCTCCCGGAAAGCTAAAAGGGAATATGAGGCTGTCCTCTCTCTGCTGTTTGCCGCCTAGTCCCAGTTTGGGACAACAGTTGCCGTTTGTTCTGGCTCAGTTTCTCAGGCTGTAGTGGGTGGGAGAGTCAGAACAGAAGTGGGTGTCAAACAGTTGGAGTCAGAGGGGGATCTGTGTGACTACTGACCCTCAAAGGCTGGTGTGGGAGGGGGGTCATTGCTGACAGCGCTGCGTGACTCATCCCTCCCGCCTGCCTCCTCCCTCCTCCCCCCACTATAGCCCTAGGAGCTGGACTGGAAGAAAAAAACAACTTTGTTCCTTAGGGGGTTTTCCCTTTGTTTTTTTTTGGGGGGGGAGGCAGGAAGAGCCTCCTGGTTTCCTTAATTATCTTACCTCCTCTCTGACCTCACTCTCCTACAGGTAATGAGGACACTGGACTGACCCTGGGAGGTAGATTTAGGAACTTAGGCTCACAGATTCGACCTTAGAGGTCATTTAGTCTAAATCCCTCATTCTACAAATGGGGAAACTGAGACATCTCCAGAAAATAGTGCTGGCCTTTGAACCACCACCTTCCTTCTGCTCGACACCAGGGAGTAAGCTGGGCAGCTACCACCTGCTTTCCTAATGCCCCAGTTGCTAATCCCATCCTCTCCCAAATAATTGGTACTTATTTTGTATATCTCTTGTAATAACTTTTCTGTGTACAAGTTGTACCATCTGAGTAAACTATAAACTCCTTATGGATAAGAATTGTCTGTCTGTCTGTCTCTCTCTCTCTCTCTGCCGTTCTTCTCTCTGTCTCTCTTCTCTTCTCTTCCCCCACCTCTCTCCTCTCTCTCTGTCTCTGTCTCCTCTTCTTTGTCTGTCTCTCTCTCTCTGCCCTCTCTGTCTGTCTCTGTCTCTCCTCTCCTCTCTTCTCCTTCTCCTTCTTCTCCTCTCTCTCTCTCTCTCTCTCTCTCTCTCTCTCTCTCTCTTCTCTCTTTTCTCTCTCTCTCTCTCTCTTCTCTCTCCTCTCTCTCTGTCTCTGTCTCCTCTTCTTTGTCTGTCTTTCTCTCTCTGCCCTCTCTGTCTCTGTCTCTCCTCTCCTCTCTTCTCCTTCTCCTTCTTCTCCTCTCTCTCTCTCTCTCTCTCTCTCTCTCTCTCTCTCTCTCTCTCTCTCCCTCTCTCTCTCTCGCTCTTTCTCTCTCTCTCTCTTGAATTGAGTTTGGCTGGGTTTGTTTTAAAAAAGAGGACTTATGAGGACTTAAGTCTTAGAGAGAAGCACCAAAAATTATAATACTTTTTGCACTGAAATAAATTAATTTGAATGTCTAAACAAGTTTAGTTGTTTGTACTATCCATGTTCAGTTTTTAATATTTTTTTAAAAGTTTAAAGGGGTCGGGTTCTGCTCATTTCCATGTTAATTTGCATAAACTTGCATGAAGCTGTCACATCACCCCACCCCTTGCTTCCCTCCACCCCCATTCCCCAACCCCAAGTTTGGGGCCCCACTGTGGTGATTTTCTTTGAAGGAGAGGACAGGAGTAAGGTAAGTGAAGAGAGGATGTTTCCAGAGCCAGGGCAGGTTTGATTCCCCATCTGGCCTTGCACAGACACAAAGAAAATCATCCCCCACCCCACCCCCAGCCCCTTCCTTCTGTCCTCCATCTCCGAGAAGAAGGGGATGGGAAATGAAGCAGCTGGTCTTGAAGAATGAACAGAAAGTCGCTACCGCACCCGGTGATAGAAGATGACTTACTGGATTGGAATTTTCTCCTCCAGTTTTGGTATTTGTTTGAAGTCGGTTGCTGGAAGCTATGGGCCCGTTGCAGAGCTGCGGTAACATTGGAAAAGAGAAGTCATTTAATACCCAAGCAAAGGGCTCTTTCCCCTGATGCTGATTTCAGCAAGCAGAGCCAATGTGAAGCTCTGGCCTCTATGGTTTGAGCATAGGTGTTAAGAGGTTTCCGACATGGGACTTCCTTCTTTCCCTTTCCCCTCTGCTTTGGGGCAGCTAGGTGGTGCAATGGATAGTGTCCGTCTGGACCTGGAAAGAGTTCAGATCTGGCCTCAGACACTTCCTAGGTGTGCAACTTTGGGCAAACTAGTTCACTCTGTCTGCCTCAGTTTTCTCACCTGTAAAATGGGTATCATAATAACACCAACCTCCCAGGTAAGTGGGGATCAAAGGAGATAATTGTAAAGTGCTCAGCACAGTGCTGGGCACATAGGAAGTACTCTGCAAATGTCAACAAAGGGCTTCCCCAATCCAATCACAGGATGATCTCCGCTTAGACCTCCTTTGGAAAACAATCCAGTTCCAAAGCTTCTTGGGGAGTTCTGCCAAGCTAAAGGCTAGTTAACAATGAACCACAGATTTAGACAGGATCTTCAAGTTCATCAGTCCCACTTCTGAATGGGAATCCCCCCTAGCATGCCCCCAAGAAGTGATCATTCAGCATCTGCTTGAATACCTCCAGTGACAAGGAACTCACTCTCTCTGGAGTGCAGGCATTCCAGAGTAGAAGAGCTCTGATTGCTGGGAAGTTCTGGCTTATATTGAGCTAAAATTTGTCTTCCTATAATAGCTAGGCAGCTAGGTAGGTAAGACTCTGGGCCACGAGTCAGGAAGAGCTGAATTCAAATCCAGCCTCAGATACTTACTAGCTGTGTGATCCTGAGCAAGTAACTGAATTTCTTTCTGCCTTAGGTTCATCAGCTATAAATGGGGATCATAACAGCACTTCCCTCACAGGGATGTTGTGAGGACTAAATGAGATAATATTTGCAAAGTGCCTGGCATGCAGTAAGTGCTTAATTAATGCACGTTTCTTCCCTTCCCCTATAGTGTCTACCCATTGGTCTTAGTTCTGCCCCCTGGGGTCATGCAGCTCTTTCATATAACAAAATATTTAAATATTTGCAGACCAACATAATGCCCCACCTCCCACACTGCTCTCCCCAAAGCCCCCTGGATTTAAACACCACTGGTTCCTTCATCTAATCCTGACAGGACATGATTTCAGCCGCCAGTGTCCTACTCTGCGGTGCTCTAACTTATCAACATCCTTCCTAAGATGTTGCCTCTAGAACCAAACCCAGTTCTCCAAAAATGATCTGACAATGGTGTAGAATAGCGGGCCTCTTGTCTGGACATTATGCCCCTATTCACCTATTAGTGAAGTCTAGGATCACAACAACATTTTGGAATGTTATAATAACTATAACAATCCTAAGGTTTACAAAGCACTTTCAAATATATTATCCTATTTGATCCTCCCAACAACCCTAGAAGGTAGGTACTATTATGATCCCCATTGTACAGATAAGGAAACTGAGGCAGACAGAGATTAATGGATTTGCCCTAGGTCACACAGCTAGAGTACCTGAGGCTGGTTTTGAACTCAGGTCCTCCTGGTTCCAGGTCCCATGCTCCATTCATTGCACCACTTAGCTGCTCGTGTTATTAATTCCCAGTCTACTAAAAACTTTTTTATATGAAACATCTTCTAGCCCCATCTTCCCTATCCTGTGCTGTTTGCTTTTTGAGCCCAAAGGTGGGATTTTACATTTATTTACATTAAATTCTCAGTTATTCATTTGGTAAATTGTTCCAGCCTATTGAGACCTTTCAGATCCCAATTCTCTTTTACAATGTATGAGCTTTGTGTCATATACAAATTTGAGAGGTTAAAAAAGGTAGAATTGGACTGGAGCAAAGGCAGCCATTAGCACATTCCCCCAGCACCCAAGTGTGGTCCATCAAGGGATTTTTATGTTAAACTGATTATATAATTGAAAGGGACTCTCCTTTCAGTCACCTTAGAGCTCATGAGCAAAGCAACAATATATGTGAAAGGCTGCATTCCCCAATGGGTCTCCAGAGATGGGCCACAGACGCTAGAGAAATGAATGCTAACAGGGGATCTCAAACTTCTATAGTGGTAGAATCCTGCTTAAACAAAATTTTGATAGAACTGTTGCAGTAAAATATTCTAAAATGATCATTTTAATGTCTATCAACAAGCAACACGAAGTGCATTTAAGAAACAAATATGGGGTGTTTCAGTTTGAGGAGCACTGGACTCTGGCATCCCTGATTTAGAGCTGGAAGTAATCCTGAAGTTCATCCTGCCCAGCTCCCTCATTCGACAAGAGAGAAAACCAAGGCCTGAAATGCATAGCCAGTAAGGAAGCCGAATTGAATCCAGGTATTCTGGCTTCAAATTCAGGGCCCTTTCCCATTTCAGGCCCCAAGAATCACAGGCACACGCATGTGTGCACGCACACTCATTCAGGCTCACACACTAACACATACAGACACATGTCAACATACACACATACATAGGCAAAGGAAGACACTCACACAGAGACACAGACATGCTCCCACACTCTGATAAAAAAAGGTCTTTGGTTTTGTGGGATTTTATGTCTTCCAGCCTTTGGCCAGAAGTCTTCTGTGGGATCCGTGAAGTCCATTCCCAAGCCTTCCCCCCTTGTCTTCAGGCAGCCCTTTTGACCTTCTGCAATGAATGATGGGAACAGCTGAGGGCTTGCTCTCCCCACCCCCAACCATTCCACAGCACCCCAGGCCAAGAAAGGACCCCAAGCTGACCCAGGAGGGCACTTTTCTATGTTCTGAGGACTCTCCCCAAACCTTTCCAGACGGCTGCCCAGATGGTCCCAAACAAACTCTCCCGGAGGACAATGAATCCTCTTGTTAAAGACTCACATGGGAGGGTGATTCCATTGTCTCCCATTCTAGTGCTCAGCAATCTTGGCATAAGTTCTGCATGTGCCCCAAACTGACCTCGCCCTCCTCCCACAAAGACCTGCTCCTCCTTCCTTCCTTCCCCACGGCTGCTGATGCCGTCATCGTTCCTCCCAGCCACCTAGGTGGAAAACTTCAGAGCCGCCTCTGACTCCTCCTCAGATCCCACACTCAATTGTCAGAATCTCTCACCTCCACCCAGATTTTTTTATTCCCACTAGAGGTCTTTCTTGTATCCAACCTGAACCCCTCTGGCTATGATCAATTTCCCTTTGCTTTATCCTATGAGGAGACAACAGATGGAAATGCCCCTTATATCATCGGCCTTTGTTATATGTGTATATAAATCTATGTATATGTATATATACATGTATATACATGTATTTTATCCCATATGACGTATACATGTATACATTTATAACACATACACACCTATATACATGTGTGAATGTGTTATAAATAGATATTAAGACACATGTATTACATGTGTATATATGTATACATACATATATCCATTTATAATATCCTCTAAGGAACATTCAAATTATTTTGGTTTAATATGCCAGAGGTTCTTTACCTATAGTTCATGTACCCCCAAAAGGTCCTTCTTTGGATAAATTTCAGGGGGTCCAGGAACTTGAATGGGAAAAAAATGACATCTTTTTTTTTTCTAACCTCTAACTGAAATTTAGCATTTTTTTCAATTATTCAAAACATTATTCTGAGAAGAGCTCTGTCCATAGGTTTCACCAAATTGCCAAAGGGACAAATGCCATGACACAAAAAAGGTGAAGAATGTCTGAGACATCTGCATTGTAATGAGTATGCCCCACAAATCATTTGAGCCTACAGGGGATCAAAGAGACCCACATCTAGCTTCTCTGTAGCAAATCAGCACAGGAAAAAAAAAAGAATTGCTCTGAATCCCAGGGAAGAAGTAGGAGATGTCTCTCTCTCTGCCTGTCTCTCTCTCTCTGTCTCTCTCTCTCTCTCCCTCTCTTTGTCTCTCTCTCTCTCTCTCTCTCTCTCTCTCTCTCTCTCTCTGTCTCTCTCTCTCTCTGTCTCTCTCTCTCTGTCTCTCTCTCTCTGTCTCTCTCTCTCTCTCTCTCTCACACACACACACACACACACACACACCATCACTTCCATCCTTTTTCCTGGTTCATGAAGTTAGATGAATTTTTCAGGTCAGAGTGACCTGAACGTTTAAGATGGAGAAGAGAGGGCAACTAAAAGTTAACTGCTGTGTGTTGGCAGAACGGTCGAGTTGTGCCGTGCTCAGCCATAGGTCCCCTTCTTCTCCCTCTTTCTGTCTTTTCTAACTCTAACAACTCCTTTCCATTAGAGTTTCAGATCTCTTATCTCCTTTGGTCCTCACCATAGTTTTCTGAGGCTGGTAGGACTTTCAAAGGATCATGGAATGTTAGAGCTGAAAGGGACCTTAAAAGTGTCTGATCCCCTTATTTCACATAGGAGGAAACTGGAGCCCTGCAGAATTAAGTGTGACCTTTGTATTCTTCGAATATGTTAGCCCATCCCCTGTGACTCAGCACTGGCCATTCCCCCATGGCTACAATGCCCTCCCTCCTCACCTCTACCACATAGAACCTCTCTCTTCTTCAAACAGCACCTCCTATAAGAAGCCTTTCCTGATCCCCCTTATTCTAATTTTCTCCTTCCCCCAACACTCTGTATTGAACTACTTCGTAGTTATTTGTATTTATTTTCTTTATTGTTATTCAGATAAATGTATGTGTTTTCTTCCCAGGTTAGAATGGAAGCCTCTTGGGAGAAGGGAGTATTCATCGATTCATTGTAATTATATCCCCACAGTACCTGGCACGTACTAGGTGCTTAATAATTGTTACAAGCATTTAGCCTGCGTAGCCATAAGAATAACATGAGAGACTTCATCAAATACTTGGCTAAAATCTAGTTAAATATTTTCTATAGCATCTCCCTGGTCCATCAGCTTAGTCAAAAAAGGAAAACAAGTGAGTCTGGTCTGATCTGTCCTTGCTGAAGCCACTCTGGCTCTCTGTGATATTACTTCCTTTTTAGATGTTCAGTAGCCACTCCTGTAATAATGTTCTGTAATTTTGCCAGGAATCAAAGTCAAGCTCACCAGCCTATAGCGTATAGACTTCGGTCTCTCCCTTTATGAAAATTAGGAAAAACATTTGTCAATTCTGTTCCCCACTGTCTTTCAAAGGTCACTAACAGTAGCTCAGCTTTGCTAGTTCATTCTGCAATAGATAGAGTGTTGGCATCAGGAAACCTGAATTCAAATGTTGCCTCAGAAATTCATTTACAAGTTGTGTGATCCAGATCTCTAAATCCAGCCCAAATCTTTCTCTTGAGCTCCATCACCAACTGCCTTTTAGACATCTTAAATTGGATGTCCTGTAGGCATTTCAAACTCAACATACCCAAAACAGAGTTCACTGTCTTTCCCCCCACCCCCACCCCCAACCCTTTCCACTTCCAACCTTTCACATTTCTGTCCAGGACAAAAGACTGGCTTCTCATGTAGAAGAGGTTAGGGAGTGGTCAGAGCTGGTCTTCCCTTCAGAGACTGCCTGCAGAAGGTAGCTGCAGGTGGGGCCATCTCTGGGCTTCAGTCTCATTTTGTAAAAGGAGCAGAATAAGACAGATGACTCCTAAGGCAGAGGAGCAAGTGAGGTATACTGGAAAGAATATAGGATTTGGAATCAAAGAACTTTGGTTACGACCTTATTATGTTGCCATGTGACCTTGGACAAGTCAGTCCCTTCCCTTCTCAGTTATCTAGGTCTCAGTTTCCATTCCCGTAAAATGAAGGGGTTGATGTACATCAGCAGTTCTCAAACTTTTTGGTATCGGGATCCCTTCATACTCTTAAAAACTATTGAGGACCCTTCGAAGAACTTTTGCTTATATGGTTTATAGTTATCAATTTTTGCCATATGAAAATATTTTTTGCCTTTCTGACCCCTTGAAAAAGTCCTATAAGCATCCTAGTCTCCAGAAGAGTAGATTGGGAAAATGCGACTTTGGGCCACAAGAGGGCAACCCTGCACTATAAATTATAGCTCCCACTGATTCCGAAAAGGAGACATTTGGATTGATCCTTTCTGCAGGCTTTTCCCCTTTAGAGGCAGGAGCAAAGGAGACTAAAGGAACCTGGACCAGGAGCTGGGAAAGCTGAGTTCTAGTCCAAATTCTGCTACTTATTTGGTGTGTAGCCTTGGGCAAGACACTATACCTCTCTATGCCTTAGTTTCCCCAATGAATGAGGGAATAGACTTGTGCTCCTTGATCCTAAAGGGCAGGACTACAAACAAGAAGAAATTGTGTAGAGGCAGATTTAGGCATGTTAGGGAAAACAAAAAGGAAAACAAAACAAAAAATAATTTCTCATCAGTTAGTTATCCAAAAGGTAGTAGTTATCAGAAGCTGAATTTGAACCCAGATCCTCTGACTGGAGCATTACCATGCCTCCTACTCTCTCTGCCACTAGCTTCTTCTACTCTCTCAGGCGAAATGTTACTCACCCTTTGAGACTCAGCTCATATATCACCTCCTCTGGCAAGCCTGGTCCCTCCAGTCAGAACCTTGCAAAGTAAGTACATTGTAGCTCACTATAGCTACTTTGTATCACAGCTATTTGAGTGGGTTTTATCTCCTCTAATAAACTGTGGCTCACATCTTCTCTGACTGTATCTGGGGGGAGGCTTGGAGTATTAGAAAAAGACAGGAAGACCTGAGTTCAAGGTCTTTCTTTGATACATGCTACGTGTATGATCTGCTCAAGTGACTTAACCTCTTAGTGCTCTAAGCAAGTTTCTAAGAATAGAAGTGATAATGATGGTGGTGACCTGCTTTGGTAGAGGGAGCTCCCTCATCTGGGAGTTCCGTTTGATCAACAAAGTACAGGCCCAGTCTCTATTTCTGATCTCATAGGATTGTAGATTTCATGCTGTAAGGTCCTTACAGGTAATCTGCCCAACCACTTGACTTTTTAAGGGAGAAAACAGACCCAGAGAGATTAGGGATTCAACCCATCACCCAGGTATCAAGCTTGGATTTGAACCCATGTTCTTTGATTCCAAACACAGTGTTGTTGCCAATGCCACATTATCTCTTCTGGTAAAATTGAGTAAAGTACCACGCTGGCATTTAGGAAATACTTACTGAATGAACAAAAGCAAAAATAAAATGGATAAATAAATAAATACTCACCATTAGCTGCCTTTGACTCTTCAAGGTACCCAACACCTGTCCTCATGGTTTGGGGAACAGTCAGAGAAACCTGCTGTTGGAGAAGCTCTGGGCAGGGCAGGTGGTCAGCCCTTGATGCTCTCTCCCCAGGAAACTGCATATTGGAAGAATCACCCCCAGGATCTGATTCCGTCTCAGAGCTGTAATGAGAGAGGGGGGAAGACACATCCAAATAGCCCCCAGGAGCCTATATTCATTGGATTCCTTCCTCCAGCCTGGGCCTAATTCACCTCCATACTTCCTCTACCCCAATGCCAGGCCCCTCAGAGAGGATGAATAAAGTTCTAAGATGCTGGCCGATTCCTGAAAGAACCCAGAAGCTCCTAGACTTACAAGGACAGGGCCTTAGAGGTCTTTGAGTACACTCTGCTCATTTTACAGGTGAGGAAACTGAGGCCCAGGGATAGTAAGGACTTAGCCAGGGCCACGAAACTATGACAAGCCTCATCATCCTCCACTGCCTCATTTCACTGGGAGCAGCCTAGACGTGTCCTCAGCTAGCGTTCAATGCTCCAGTTGACCTGATAATAAATCAAAAGTGGGAGAGCGAGGGATGGGAGCTGTGCTCTTGAGTTTGGGTGGCCACCTTGGACTTTTCTCACCTCATACCCTCCAGCTGATATCATGAGCATTACTCTCAATTCCAGTGGGTAGAGTGCTGGGCTTGGAGTCAGGAACACCCAAGTTTAAATCTGGCCTCAGACACCTGCTAAGCTATATGACCTCGGTCAAGTCACTTAACTTCTGTTTGCCTCAGTTTCCTCATCTGTAAAATCAGGATCATAACAGCACCTCTCTTCTAGGGTTGTTGTAAGGATCAAATAAGCTATTAATTGTAAAGCACTTGGCACAGTGCCTGGCACATAGTAGGCACTATATAATGTTAGTTATTAATTATGTTTCTCAGTTTTGTGGTTTCTTTCACTCCTAGGATAGAATTTTGTTTCCTAGAGTCCTCCTATGGGTCTCCCTTTCTATTTACATCCCTTACGCTCCCTGGCCTGGCTCACTACTTCTCCAACTACCCTTTACTCCCAGGAAAAGCACTACTTTATGGGCAACTGAAGAGGCTCGAAGATTCAAGCAGGTTCCTACTGAGTCCAGTGTAAGCCAGGTCACTTTGAAAATTGGATAGAAAGATCTGAACTGAAAGCAACACTCTCTGGACCAAGCCCCTTCTGGCTTTGCCGCTAACCCACTGACCTGGGGCAAGCCACTTTCCTAAGGTTGGTGAAGTCAAAAGTACATGGGATTTGGAGTCCCAATCCCCAAATCCAAATTCTAAATCCCCAATTCAATGGCTCTGCCAGCGGATGCTTGGGCAGGGTACTTTCCCTCAGAAAATGCGCTTTGACAAGAGCAGATATTCCAGATAACTGGAGCTTAATTCTGTAAATGCTGAAGCTTTTTTAAACTGTTAAATATTTTGGAAAGATAGGATGAGGAAAAGGGACTGTAACTGTAATTTCATTGACACAGAGAATTCCAGGATGATGTAGAAACTTCCTCTGCCAATGGAGGTTGACACCTTCTTTCTAGTTCTAGTCTTAGAGAATTGCTTCAAGCATGGGGAGTATGTATTTTCTGTATACCCTGCCCCACCTTCCCGCAGCCTTCTTTAAAAGATGACTTAGGGTCATCAAGAGTCCAAGTCAGGAGGAGGAAGAAGAGAGCAAAGTGCTAGGCTTCAGTCTGCGGGGCTAGAGGCAGTGGAGGGACAGGATGACCCAGGTTTGAATCCTGCCTTTGGCATTACTGGCTGACTGAAGCTGGCTAAGTCGCCAGGCTGCACTCCTGACTCTCCAGACCTTCTCTACCAAGCCCCGGAAGCCTCCTAAGGCTGAAAGTTCATCGCAACCCTGGAATCTTCACCTTGGGAGTCCCCTCTACCCCGGGGTCTCTCTTTCTGCTAGGCTGGTTCCTCCAGGAGGATGCCTGGGCCAGGCATGGCTTCATTCCTATCCAGACTGCATCCCTCTCTGGAGTTTCTCTCCCAGCCCTCTTCCCAGGTCACAACAGCTCCTCGTTATATATTATCTTTCCCTTTAGAACACTCAAGAGACTGCTTATGGTCCTCCAAGGACTTCAGGGCACAGGCTGTGTGTCTTACTGATAGGAAGCACTTAATGCTTGCTCAATCACTCCTACTCTGAGCTTCGATTTCCTCATTTGCAAAATCAGAGGATTGGCCTTGATTATCCCAAAGGGCCCTTCCAGCTCTAAATGAGTGATCCGGTAAGGAAGCGCTCTCTACTGATATGTCTTGGGACCTTCTCATTAGAGCAGACATTCTGGACCTTTTGGGTGTCATGGACCCCTCAGCCAGGCAGGGGAGGCCCAGGGATCCCTTCTCAGAATAATGCATCAGATAACAATATAGAATCACAAAGGAAAACCAATTCTATTGAAATAAAGTTACCAAAATATTTATAAAAAATAATTTTACAGATTCCAGAGAGGCTAAATAACTTGTCCAGGGTCACCCAGCCAGTATGGCTCCTCCCTCTGGGCCCTCTTCAGACTTTCCCTTAATGATTTAGGATTAAGAAGATAGGATAGGAGGAAGTCCTGGGAGGATGGGGGAAGGGTGGGGAAATGTGGGAAGGCAGACAGAGTGCTGGACCCGGGATCAACAAGGCCTGATTCTGATACTCATTAGTGATATGTAAATTTGGGAGGAAGAAAAAGAGGAGGAGGAGGAGGAGGAGGACGAGGAGGAGGAGGGGGAGGGGGAGGAGGAGGAGGAGGAGGAGGAGGAGGAGGAGGAGGAGGAGGAGGAGGAGGAGGAGGAGGAGGAGGGGGAGGGGGAGGAAGAGGAGGGGGGGAGGGGGAGGAAGAGGAGAAACAATGTTGCTAAATGAGTCATAAAGTCCTTTTAGCCCAAAGTTGTATTCTCTCTCTCTCTCTCTCTCTGTGTCTCTGTCTGTGTGTCTCTGTCTCTCTGTGTGTCTCTCTGTCTCTGTCTCTCTCTTTCTCTGTCTCTCTCTTCCTCTCCTTCCCCCTCTTTCCCTCCCCTTTCTCTCTTTCTTCCTATCTCTCCCTCTCCCTCCCTCCCTCCTTCCCCTCTCTCTTTTTCACACACACACACACACACACACACACACACACACACAGTGTCCACTGATGCACACATTGTCTGGTAAGAGGTCCAAAGGATCTACAAGGTCAACCACTGGGGCATGATGTGCCTCATGTGAGGTGCAGCAGGATGTGTGTGGTCTCTCCTGCTTGGGCCCGCTGCCTGCAGAGTGACTCACTCCTCTGGGTGGAGAAGACCACAGGGTAAGGAGACCCACAGCCACGGCACTTTCCCTGCTCTCCAGCAGAGGGGATGGCTGGATCAGAAATCCTGGTTGAGGCCAGTGCTTCTCTGGGAATATACGGACCTGCTGCCATCACTGGTGACCATGACACATATGGCCAGGATGCCATCTTCATTCCCTTCTCCCTCGGGGCTAATTTTCACAGAGGTCCATTCTGCAGGAAACAAAACACTCTGGCCGTCCACATCGCAGGGTCCAGGGAGGCTCTTTGGCTTTTTGGGGGAGGTTGGCTCGTCTGCTGAGAGGAGAAAATCTGCTAAATAGACAAGGCAATGAATAGCTGGCTCACCTTGGAACCCCACACCTTTGTTGCCTTGGTCCCTCAGGGATGTAAGATCACATCAAGAGAAGGGGCTTCTAACACATAGGAAGACAGGGAAGGCTCCATGTAGCTCTGCCCCCATCATCCTCATCACACGTTCTCCCTTCCTTCTGTGACCATCATCAGACCCTCCGTCTCCTTCTAATGGCTCTTGTCCCCCTCTCAATCACCCTGTACCCATCCTCCACCCACCTTCTTGGGCCTCAACACTCACCCCCTGGTATCCTTTAAGGCAGGCATTCCAGGAGCTTGCCCCGGGTAACAAGAGTGTTTGCTTTAGCTATGGGCATGAGGTCCAGGAGCATGGACTGAAAGGGCAGAGACCACAGGGCAAAGGGCACAGAAGCAAGTATCATGTGGAGAAAGCTCTTACTACAGGACCTCTGCGGTTCAGGCTAACAGAATCGGCATGTGATCCAAAGTGCAAAGTGGACAGGCTACAACCTTGGCCCCTGCCAACAGGTGAGCCAGATGCAGGTGTCCCTCAGCTGAGCATGAGCACCACCCTTAGTTGGTACACGGGAGCTCTGGGTTGTACTTAGGATGCTGAGCATCATGGGACTGGCTACCTGCTAGATGTCTTCTCCTGTCTCAGACTCACCTTACTGCAAATTCCTTGTGCTCCCCGCAAGGAAATAATAATAACTAACATTTATACAGTGCCTACTATGTGCTAGACACTGTGCTAAGTGCTTTTGCAAATATTATCTCATTTGCAAATATTATCACAACAACCCTAAGAGATAGGTACTATAATTATCCCCATTTTACAGAGAAGAAAACTGAGGCAAGCAGAGATTGAGTGACTTGCTCAGGGTCACACAGCTAGGGTCTGAGCCTAGATTTGAGCTCAGATCTTCCTGACCCCAGGCCCACACTCTATCCACTGCACCATGTGAATGTTAGAGGGAGCTGGTCAAGCTTTAACTATTCGCTTAATTAATTAACTAGCTAACTAATTAATAAAATATTTGATTATTAAAAATGGACAATAAAGCCAACATGGTGTTCCTTGGTTCAGGCTGTCCATTTGCTCCTTCCTAAGTCCTCAAGGTAGTTCCAAACACTTTGAAATAGACCAAAAACACATCAGACCCCATGGGAGTCAGGAGCCCTGGGTTCTAGTTTCAATTCTGCCAGCTTTGGGGAGGACTTCCCTTCTCCATTCATCAGGTTCTTCACCATAAGGGAGGGGTCCAGGTGTTTTCTGATGGCCCTATCTGCTCTGATATTCTAGGATAAGCACCAGATTCTCTAGGAAGCTTGAGAAAGAAAAATGCTAATAGTGAGCAGCTTTCCTTAAGGGGAAAAATAGGCCAGCTCTCCAGCTTGTGAGGAGAATGTGATGGGATAACCAGCTTCTCCTTAAGAGCCTGGCAGAGGCCTATCACAGTCTGAGCCAAAGGCCCAAAGGCAGAATAACAAGACCAAGTGGGGATAGCTGGCCAAAGAAATCAGTTCACCTGGTCTCCGTAGGAGCCTGCTCTGCTGAGCCTGGTGTAAAGATTTTTTTGTGAGGGTGGTGAGGGTATTGGTACCAGGGGCAGCGAGTATAGCGTGGTGGATAGAATACTAGATTTGGCGGCAGGGAATCCTGGGTTCAAATCCTTCTCAGATATTTACTAACGCCTGGACTCTGAGCAAATGACTTTAACTTCTCCTTGTTTCTGGTCTCTTCCCCCTGCCCCCAGAGGCCTTTAAATGTCTGCCTAGAGCCATAGCGACTTCCCCCAGAAAAGAGGGGAGGAAGGTGAAACCGGACGATAGTTGTTCTCACCGTTGTAAGTTCAGTCACTTCAGTTGTGTCTGACCCTTTGTGACCCCATTTGGGGTTCTCTTGGCCAAGACACTGCAGTGGTTTATTTCCTTCTCCAGCTCATTTTACAGATAAGGAAATGAATGCAAATAGCGTGAAGTGACTCGCCCAGGGCCACATAGCAAGTAAGTGTCTGAGGCTGGATAGAACAAGGCCTTTTAAAGAATGAGAGGTCTAGAGTTGAAAGAAATTTTAGAGGCCATTGAATCCATCTCCCTCATTTTGCAGATGAATAAACTGAGTCACAGAAGGTTAAGTGACTTGCCCAGAGTCACATAGCTAGCAAGTATCTGAGGTAGCATTTGAACCCAGAATTTCTTTCCTCCAAATCCAGTGCCCCAGGGATTACATTATGCTGTGTCCCTCACTATTGCTTTCCACCAACCCACAGGCACAATAAATTTGCAGACAGACTCTCCAGGTGACTCAGAGGATGCCAGTCCTCTAACTCTCTTCAACACCTCCTGGAGGCCCAAGTGCTGGCTTTTTTCTTCCTTTGTCAGAAACAGAGGCATCTCAAAGGGAAAATGTGAAGTTACAGTCCAGCAGAAGAAACTGATGCCCTCCAGGGCCCTTCTGTTCATAGCATTCGATGCTCATGTCTGCCTGTTAACACTTGAAAGGAAAGGCCCCTAAAATATAGGACCTGAACCCCCCATCCCAGGACAAGGGAGGTTGGAGAAGTGAAGATGGAACTCTCTGGTGGAGCCTCCTTGGGCACAGCTGCTCCTAGTGGGATCAGGACCAAGGCAAATGATGCTGTATTCACCATAGCCTCCCACCCCACCCCCCCAACACATCTGTAGAACACTTGATGAAATCAGATGGCAAGGGACATGGAGGGCGGCCTGGAAGGGAAGGCCATTACAAAGGACTAAGGAAGGGGGGAAGGGCAGTCCCACCTCTTTAACTCCACGACTGGTGAGGAAAGGAGAGCTTGGAACAAGGTTGGTCAGGTGGGGTGGAATAAAGGGCTGATCCTGAACTTCCTTTGAACCTCACACCTTTTTTCAATTTTAGTACCAGCCAGCAAAATCACCTTCAGACAGTATGGAGGCATGGGGAAAAGTATTGGATTTGGAGTCAAGAGAACCCAAGTTTAATGACTGGCTCTGCTCTTTACTTGTGTGTCCTTAGACAAGTTACTTAATCTTTCTGGGCCAGGTCCCTCATATGTAAAATGAAAGGGTTGAGTTAGATAATGTCTAAAGTCAACTCCACTTGAAAATCTATGATCCTCTGGTCTCAGAACCCCGGTTGGTTCCTTGAGTCAATGTTCATTGGCTATACAAATGGAGCTTCCCAAAGTGTGAGAATACTCAACATGGTACCCTACAGCCAACATTGTTCTAGGATTGTGGCCATGGTGTGATTGAGGAGAGGGCAGGGCCAGGGGTCTCTCAAACACTGAAAGGAATTGTGCTCAGGAGGGAGGAAGATCTGGGTTCCAATCCCACTGGAGACATTTTCTATCTATAGGACTCTGGGAAAATCATTTAACCTCTCTGTGTGCCATGTGCATCTACAAAATGGCAGCGGCCTCGGTGGTTTCTACTCAGTGGTGCCTGAGGTCTCTTCTAGCTCTGGATCTTGTGATTTCCTGGGCTTTCCGGCCACACAAAGTCCAGCTTCCTCAGTGAAAAGGCTGGCAGAGGCCCTGGTCCCTTTCTTGGGCAGAGTGGATAGAGAGCTGGGCCTGGAGTCAAGGAGACCTGAGTTCAAATCGAGCCTGATGCTTACTAGTTGTGTGACCGGAGCAAGTCACTTAATCTCTGTTGGCATCGATTTCCTCAACTATAAAGTGGGGATAATAATAGCATCTACCTCTCAGGGTTGCTGTGAGGTTCAAAAATGAGAAAATAATTTTAAAGCACTTAGCACGTACCTGGCACATAGTAGGCTCTTCATCAAGGTTTATTCCATTCTCTTTCCTTCCCCTTCCCCTCAATTTCCTCATCCGTATGAGTTGGCCTCTGAACTGCAGAGCTCTATAATTCTTTATTATATCCCAATAGTTGCTGGGGTGGGAGTGTCCTCCTGCAGATCATGCTTTCGAAAGGGAACCTGGACCCAAGATATAATTTTGGTTTTGTTTTGTTTTTGAAGGGGGGAAGGCAGGGCAATTGGGGTTAAATGACTTGCCCAAGGTCACACAGCTAGTACATGTATCAAGTGTCTAAGGCCAGATTTGAACTCCAGGGCCGGTGCTCTGCTCCCTGGGCCACCTAGCTGCCCCAATTTATAATTTTGGACAAGTCATCACTTTGTCTCCCTCAATTTCTCTGCTTATAAAATAGAGGCACATTGGACTCTAGACTCTTCTTTCCAGCTCTGACTTCTGTGAAACTTCTCCTGGACATGTAGTTCAGGGGCCTTCTTGGGGGAGAAGGACATTTCCCACTCGCCATGGGAAGGAGCTGCTTTTACTCAGGATTATAGGCTTGTGTGGTTTCACCCAGGCCCCCTGGGCAGGGGCCTAGAGCTAATCCAGAATTTGAAGGTGATAAATCCCCTTCCTTTGCCTGGTTAATAATAAATAATGATAATAACTGACTGATAGAGCACTTTTTGCAAAGTTTGCTCTTGTAGCTTAAAACTGCACTGAGACTTTCGGAACCCCCTTGCATATGCCTGCGAGATCTCGTTTCATCCTAAAAACACGCAAGAGGGAGGGAAAGCTCTGGCAGAACCTGGCTCTGCTACTTGTAACCTGTATGATTGCACACAAGTTACTTACCCTTCTAGTCTTCCTGCGAAATGAGTGGGGTTGGACTCACAGGTTCGTCAGGTACCTAATAACTCTACGATTCTATGAAAAACCCTTGAAGGTGATTATGTCCATTTTATAGAAGTGGAAACTGAGTCTCATAGAGGAACCGGCCTTGCTCACAATCACACAGCTCAAGTGATGTTGTTGTTCAGTCACATCTGACTCTTTCTGACCCCGTCTGAGGTTTTCTTGGCAAAGATACTCCAGTGGTTTGTCATTTCCTTCTTCAGCTTATTTTACAGATGAGGAAACTGAGGCAAGCAGGGTTAAGTGACTTGCCCTAGGTCACACAGCCAGGAAGTGTCTGAGGCTGGATTTGAACTCAGGTCTTTCCAACTCCAGGCCGGGTGCTCTATTCCCTGTACCACCTACCTGCTCAATTTAAGTGATGGGATTTGATCCTAGGTCTCTCTTGACTCCAAGGCCATGACACTCTACCCACAACAACACACAGCCTCATATCTAACTGATTAGGCCAAGTTCAGGATGGTCAGTCATGGCAGGAGGGACATGGGACCCAGCTCACTGCTTGAGAAGCTAGGCCCCACCCTAGGGAGACCTTAGAGCTATCTAATGACCTCTAAGATCCCTCCCATCAGTCTATGCATAAGTAATATAGTAATCACAGAAACAGCTCACATCACCAAGGCCATTTAAAAGTTGATAAAGCTCTCCCCTCAAAACAGCTCTGTGAGGTAGAGGGGGCAATTAACAACCCCATTTTAAACATGAGGAAACTGATGCAGAGAGTTTCGATGACCTTCCCACAGTCACAGAGCTAGGAAATGGCAGAGCCAGGATTTGAATCCTGTTCTCTTGGCTTTTGGTCTTGTTTTTAAGTCCAGTGGGGTTTGTACCCTATTACATTATACTGTACAGCTGCTGCTCTTGAGATTCATGGTAAGAGGCAAACTATTACAGAAGTGATCAGGCTAGCACTCTGAGTCACAACAGAGGTAGCCAAGGCTTCTGGATTTGAGAAGCCAGCCAGCCAGGGATAGCTGTCACCAGAGCCAGGGCAAGGAGACCCTGATTTCCCTACCCCATCCCCCAACAAGCTGCCTGTCTCACCACACCCTCTCAATCCAAAGGGAGGGGTTATCCTATTCTTTGGGAAGGTCCCAGTATCCAGCAGAGTAGAACCAAGTGGGATCTTCCTGGAGGGGATAAGGTGATGAGAAACCACAGCCAAGCTTCCCTGTGGGCTGGGCAGAAGGGCTGCAAGAATTCTGTTCAGGCCCCAGTTTTTGGGAGACAGGGAGACATCTGAAGAATAATGAGCATAGGCCACCTGGAGGCACTTGGTTGGGTCCATGGGACAGACTGAAGTGTTGGGGTCTCTTGTTTTCCTTAGACTTTTAAGGAAAGAACCAATGGAATAAACACATTGTTGGTGACTTTTTAAAAACCAAAGAAGCCAACAAGGATACTTGCATTCCCTGCCCAGACAGAGTATAATAGGAAGGCAGTTTGGTGAAGGGGGAAAAAAAAGAAAGAACATGGGATTTTGACATCAAAGGTCCTGGGTTTGAATCCTAACTCTGCCCCTTCATGGCTGTGTGATTCTGGGCAAGTCACAACCCCTGGGACTCAGGATGTAGAGTGTGTTGGGGGGAGTAGACTAGAGGCCTTTGCAAGGTGGTCCCTCCTATGATCCTGGCCTGGTCAACCTGGGAAGAGGACACATCGGCCGGCAACATTTCCCACCTCCCCTTTATTTAGTGGTTCTTCACATTTACCAATACTTTCACATCTATTACCTCAACAGACTAGTGAGGCAGGCAAGGTGGGTATTATCACATCCATTTTTACAGATGAAGAAACTGAGTCTCAGAGAGATTAGGTAAATTCAAGGTCACAGAGTGTAGTAGCAATTTAGATTTGAACTGATTTTCAAATCTTTCTAATAAATTGCACTGTCTTTCCAAATCGGTTTAAACAAATTGCCCCAATCTCTCTGCTGACCTCCAGTTTTGCATTTCCTACTGTCGTCTCTAAGTGGATGTCCAGTAGACATCCTAAACTCAGTATGTCTGAGCCTGAACTCATTATCCTTCCCTGCTCCTGCCTTCCTTACTGCTGTAGCAGCCATCCTCCCAGTCCCACACGTTCACAACCTAGACGTGATCCTAGACTCCTCACTATCTTTCACCCTGCCCCACCCCCCATATTCAAAGTGTTGCCAAGGCCTGCCAATTTCACCCTTTGTGACATCTCTCGAATTCACCCCCTTCTCTCCTCTGACACTGCCCCCACCCTGGTGCAGGCCCTTATCACCTCACCCCTTGACTGCTGTAACAGCCCATGTCTCAAGTTTCTCCCCATTCCAATCCATTTTTCATTCAGCCTCTAAAATGATTTTCCTAGAACACAAGATCACATCTACCCCCTACTCAATAAACTCCAGTAGCTCCCTATTGCCCCCAGAATCAAATTTTAAAATCCTCTTTTTTGGCATTCAAAGCCCTTCATAACCGAGCCCCCCCTCCTACCTTTCCAGTCTTCTCCCACCTTACTCCCTGCCATGTTTCCCTTCAATCCAATGACACTGGCCTCCTGGCTGTTCCACAAACAAGACTCTCTCTTTCTCTCTCTTGTCTGGACATTTTCTCTGGCTGTCTCCCATGCCTGGAATGTCATCCCTCCCTTCACTCTGACCACTGACTTCCCTGACTTCCTCTAAGTCCCAACTAAAATCCTACCTTCTACAGGAAGCCTTCCCCAGCCTCTCTTCATTCCAGTGTTTTTCCTCTTTTAATTATTTCTTATTTATTTTGCATAGAGCTTGCTTTGCATATATTTGCTTGCGTGTTGTCTCCCCCATTAGACTTTAAGCTTCTCAAGGGCGGTGATTGTCTTTTACTTCCCAGCCCCACCCCTCCCTGCCCCAGTGCTTAGCACAGTACCTCCCATATAGTAGGTACTTAATAAATGTTTATTAAATTGAAAATGAACTAACAAGTGTTTTTGCAAACCTTAACGGGGGTATGGAAAGGAAAGTCTTCTCTCTTCTTTGGTTGGCCTGCTCACTCCCCCTGCCAGCCAATCAAGAACTCGAAGGAATCCAATCCTTCCACATGGAACTGTCCCCACAGCCAGAAACCAATAACTCCCAGAAAGTGTTTGCCTAGGTTGGGGGCAGGTAGATGGGTGGCACTGAGGAGATGTCTCTTACTAGTGGATGTACAACTCATATTCCCTCCTGCATAGACCCGGCACCTGAGCCCATTCCAGCACAGCCCCTGCCCTACTGATTTTGTGCCGCAAGTCAGTCCTGTTTACCTCTAGCAGAACTGTGTTGGGAAGGAGTCTGGTCCTATAAAGCCCCGCATATGGACAGTGAGGTGGGAAACACCACTGTTGGCCCCCACGAGTACGCCACCAGAAGGACTTTGCGACACCAGGGACCGCCTCCTTGAGGACTCTCCTTCCCAGAGGATTCATTAACTGAAGCATTGTCGTATACATTGCTTCCTATTACCTCCAATCCTGCCCACAAAGACTGTGCTGAGTCCTCTGTGTCATGACTGAAAACAAGTGAGCCATTAGTGGGGACTTTAAAGTCTGTTATATTGAGATACAGTTGCAATGAGATTGGAGAATATTCAGCTGAAGGTCTGCGAAAGGCTGATTTTTTTTTGCATCATTAACATGTGTATATCGATTGAAGTACTGAGTTCAAATCTAACCTCAGATACTTACTAGCTGTGTGACCCTAGACAAGTCACCTAACTTGTTTGCCTCAGTTTCCTCAACTGTTAAATCGGAATAAGAACAGCACCTGCACCTCCCCAAGCTGTTGTGAGAGTCAAATGAGACAATATTTGTAAAGTGCCAGCATGGTTCCTGGCCCATAATAGGTACTAGGGAAATGCTTGTCCCTTCCCCCTTTCATGTCTATTTGTCTCATTCGATTCTTATAATGTTCCAGAGTTAGTGGTGGAGCTGGGACCAGCATCCAATTTGTTTCACTCTGAGATGGAGGCTCTTTCCATTGGTCCACACCTTCCTACGAGTCCAAGAGGAGACCCGCAGAGAGCAATCTGAGGAAATTTGTGGCAAGATCCGATCGCATAAGACTGAATTCTTAAGGGTGATTCTTCAGACTCCCTTTCAACTATCGTAACTATCTGCTCATTCCATTTTGTTTTAAGGACTCATGATAGAAAATGCCATCCGCATCCAGAGAAAGAGCTACAGAGTCGGAATGCAGAGCAGAGTATCTTCATTTTTGTTTTGTTTTGTTTTTTCTTTCTCATTGTTTATCCCATTTGTTATAATTGTTTTTTTTTTTGGAGGGGGGAAGGCAGGGCAATTGGAGTTAAGTGACTCACCCAAGGTCACACAGCTAGTAAGTGTGTTAAGTATCTAAGGCCGAATTTGAACTCAAGTCCTTCTAACTCCAGGGCCAGTGCTCTACTCACTGCGCCACCTAGCTGTCCCCCATTATAATTCTTCTATGCAACATGACTAATATGAAAATGTGTTTAATAGAAATGGATGTGTAGAGCCCGTATCAGATTGCATGCTGTCTTGGGAAGGGAGAAGGGAGGGGGAGAACATTTAAAATTTATGGAAGTGAATGTTGAAAACTAAAAATAAATAAATAAAAGACAGTCGAGGTTAAGTGACTTGCCCAGTTGCCCAGGGTCACACAACTAGTAAGTGTCTGAGGACATATTTGAACTCAGGTCCTACTGACTCCAGAGTCGGTGCTCTATCCAGTGTGCCGCCTAACTGCCCCATCTCATTCCATTTTAAGACAGTTTTAATTGTTAAATAGTTTCCCCCTATATCAAGCAGATATCTCCCTTCTTTTGTAACTGTATCCTATTGAAACTAAGAGCCTAATTTCTCATCTGTCTTCTACCCCTGTGGACAGGGGTGTGCTGGTAAATATTTAACAATCAGCTTGCCAAGAAAAAAAAGAGTACACTCTACACACTTGTAAGTTAAATACGCATTACTTAACATCTCCTCTATCACTTTCTGAAATCTAGTAAATAAACAAAACAATAAATCAAGCCTTGATTTGTAGCATTTGCTAATTTTCAAGGTATAAATGCTCACACTGATAATTTAACAATTGGGTTTTGGGAGCCAGTTCAAACTGGATCCAGCATACCTTGGTCTTTAAGCCTTTAAGAATTTGAACACACTGATCATTCCCTCATCACTCCCACCAAGGTTAGATCAGGATGTGGCTATTACTTCCTTAATTGTGAACAATGTACTTTCACAAATGAGGTGAAGATATTACATTCATGTTCTTTGGCTCTCATGCCATATTGTTGAATCATATTGAGTTTGCAATCCAACAAAACAGCCAGATCTTTTCATGTGAACTGCTGGCTGATCATGCTTCCCTCATTCTGCGTTCATGCAGTTGATTTTTTGAACCACGTGAAGGACTTTACATTTAACCCTAATTAAATTTCAAATGCACAGGGAACTGAGGGTTTGTTGCTACTCATCCTTGGAGGAAGCCCAGATAAGAGATAGAATGGTACAGATCTGACATCTTGATTCTGAATTGTCTATTGCTCTCAGCTAATCATTGTCCCCCAAACCCTCCCCTTGTACCAATCCTTCAACTGTTAGTGTAGATTTCCATAACCAGTGTTGGTTATACTGGATATACACATTATAACATGGCCTGTTGAAAGAGTATTAACAGCATACCTCTCCTGCTGGTAGTAAACAAAGCTGGGGTGATAATGGGGACAGGCCAACTACCAATACAGCCTGGGCATAAATGGCTTTGCTGAACCTAATACCAAGAGAGCATAAGATCTACTACCAACCAAACAGTATATCCAATGTTGACAGTAGGAAAGGATAAGATGTGAAGAAAGAGAGGAAAGTGCCCTGTTAAGAACATTGGTAACAATGCCCAAATATTACCTTGGGGTAATATTTCCTTTGTTAAATGCCCCAGCATAGCCCCAAGAGTCCAAGGTCCCAGCGAGTGCAGGTGATGCCCTCAGCAGCTTAAGGGAAGGCTGAAGCCCAGAATCTATCCATGGATCCATGTCTTTAGGATAAAAAATCCCACTTCAAAAGGAAGAGAGGAAACACTGAGGTTTACAAAGAAACACATTTATTTTCATTTACAGCATCAAATACCATAAATAAAACTAAACAACGTTCAGGGTGTGCAAAATACAGGGTTCTGTGTGAACAGTTAATTACAGAACATGTCTCAAAGTCACCAAAGGTCATAAAATATGTCACAGGAGGGTTGGGAAGCTAGAAAGGTTGCAGATGAGGAGGACAGAATCTTTGGTTGGCATTCTTTAGAGAGAAGAGGACTCTGCAACGGAAGATAAATGAGAGGAAGGTAGCACCAGCTGACAGTTTGAAAAGGTGGAACCAGGCCAAAAGCCCATCCAGGGCTAACATGCATGTCCTCAAAGGACCTTGGAAGCAGTGATGTATTTCCTAGTAAGGACAGGCGGGGACAGGTATTCACACAAAGCAGGGTTGAGGAAGGCCTGGCTCTCTGCCTTTAAGAGAGCAGCTCAATTCGTTTCAAAAAGAGCACGTTCACATTGTTGCTCTGCCGCCACAAATGAATACATTGGCAGGGAAATGGCCTTTTGTAAGGACCTTGAGGAGGTTCCAGGCTTATTAGCCCAGCTGCTGCCAGATGTGGCCTGACCGTGTCCTTAACAGCATTCCATTGGCCTTTGAGGCCTGTTGCTCTGGACTAAGCTTCCTGGGCCATCTTAGTTTTTCTTAGCTATAGTGGAAAAGCTCCATCCATGACAAAGCCTTGTGTCCATGAAGGAAGTACGCAAGATCCCCAAGGCCCCGTCTGTGGCTTAGGAAGACGGCTAAGATGGGACTGCAATCACCGTTGTATAGAGGCTTCTCAAAAAGCTAGGCCTTTCTAAACAACGGTGGAGATCTCTCTACTGGCCCTGTCTCACACAGGCAGGGTTAGTACCTTCAAGGAAGGTAGGTTGGTTGTGGTATTACAACATGGTTGGCTGGATTAGGAGAGCATGCAAAAACATTGACATGCAATGCCAGGGGGGCTGGGGAAGCATAACAAGCCACTGGTATTGAATCCCACCCTGTACCATGCTATTAATTGGCCACACCCAAGCATCCATTCATTCATTCCAATAGTAGGCGCTCTAGTCTGTTCCAATCAATGCTGTTGGGGGGAAGAAGGAAGGATAAAGCTGCCCTTGAAGCATATTTGGGGTTAATAGTGGGTGCTCACAATTGGCAGGAAGACCAGTCACCTCAGAGCAGAAAGGTGTCAGCCAAGGATAGGTGGTAACACTGGAATGTTGTAAAGAACTGAAGACAGGAGTGAGACGTTGGAAAGAGAGAAAGAAGAGAGAGTTTAGTTGGGAGAGAGGCAAGAACCAAAGCAGTTTAGAAATGCTGGAAGTCATTACAAGAGTGAAATTTCCTCCAAGTCAAACCTTACTATTTCTTCAAGATATGAACCTTTCTGATGAATAGAAGCTCCTGGAGGGCAGGCATTATCTCATTTTCTGCCTCTCTATCTCTAGCACCTTGCAACAATGCTTAGTATATGGAGGGTGCTTCATAAATGCTTGCTAAATAAATAGATATTAAGATCTCAGCCCGGACCTCAAATGATAGCTAAACATTGCATTTATTTTTGATACCTGCACACGGTAGTTATAAAATGCCAACAAAAATCTCCCCCAATAGCCCTCTGGAATTAATTTCTTGGCAATGCTTTTTTTTCACTTATTCCCACCTATGTTCTGAATTCTAAAGCACCCCACCCCAAGTATATCTAGAATATTTCTGGCTTCCTCACCAGGAGGTTCATTTCTTGGAGTGAACATACATTACAGGGTCTTGTAATTCCCACTACATTGTAATTTCACATCTCACCACTTGGCTCAGTATGTGACAGTTTAGAATAGCTCTCTTATTGCTATAAATGAGACTTAGAAAAAAAAAATAAGCCTTTAGGAATGAGCCGTCCATGAAACACTTTAACTACACGGTGATTTTCAAGATGGAATGCGGATAAGAGTCTGGAAGAGCAGCGTACCCTCGAAAAAGGGGTGTGCATTGTCACCTTGAGAATGAACAGTTTTTGAAATCCCTAAGCCAAACAGTTGTGTGGTTCTGGTAGCTCCCAGATGTGCAGCAAGTGAAAGGTCCTCCCTATAACTCAGAAGCCCTCATACAAACTGGATAGGACCATTGCTTCCATCAGTCAGAGGCTAGTAATAGTCTTGGCCCCGGTAGCTAAGATTTGGCCACAGACTCCACAAGACTGCCAGCCCCCTCATTCTCCCATAAGATCTTCGGAGTCTTTACGGGAGACCTAAGGAAGCCAATTAGGCTTTCTAATTTCTAAAACTTACAAAGTCTCCCAGGTCTCCAAATAGAAGTTAACTTCAGATATAGAGTTAAAAGAAAATCCAACCGGGCTTAGAGCAGCATTATTAACTTGGGAAAATAAGGATGGGAAAGGACTTAGCATTAAGAGGATCCACTCTGACTCAACCAACCTACCAATCAACAAGTTTTTACTAAGTGTCTACCATGGACCAGGCACTGTGTCTACACAGGCAAAATGGACCACAGGGGCTGTTTAACTTTCTCAACAGTTTGAGTAATGCTGACAGCCAATTTAAAACACCTAGTTAAGGCCCCAAGCACTTTTCTTCCCAAGTGAATTTATGGGCAAGAATCCTACTAATGTACCTCAACTCCACATCTTACTTTGTCTATAAAGACAGTATATTAAGGTTTCCTCCAGACCACAGGACATAATCAGTCTTTCCCTAAATAAACATGGTGAGATAGTCATCTCCTTAAAGCTGGAAGGAAACATATGTCATCAAATCCAACTCCTTCATTTTATCATGCAGGGTCGTGTAGCTAGTAAATATCTGGGGCAGCATTTGAACTCAGATCCCTCCAACTCCAAGTCCAACACTCTCTCCATTATATCAGCCTGCCTCTTAATGAAACTCCTCCTTGAACCTGAGGACAGATATTGCCTGCATAGGAGCCCACTCCCTGACACTGTACCATCCACAAGCGTATATCACAGGATCTGCATTCAGTGACAGAATTTGGGCTGGCATTTATTTTCTAGCTGTAAGGCTGGGGTTTGGCTTCTCTGCTCTTGGCCCACTTGCCCCCCAAAGACTGATGACTCTGATTCCAACTGGTCCCTGCACCGGTAGATGTGATGCCAGAAGGTGCCTGGGCTCAGGTCCTAACCCTCAGAGCCAGGGATCTGCCTGTAGCTTGGCTTTACTGTCTCTAACCAGTCTGTGCTCAGGGGTAGGGGGTAGTCAGATAGGGTCAAGCGCAAACAGCAGAAAATGGCCCCTTCCACATATTTCTCCATATTATTATTATATGGATAATTCCTGACTGGGATGCTAGGGGATGTTTGGGCACCAATAATTAGTCCCTGCAACATTAATTCATTTGCTGCTTCTGTGTACGGACATGTTGGGGTTTGGGGAGTGAAAAAAATCTGGTATTTCAAGTAAAAACAAGGAGGAAAGCAAATCTTTCTAATTCTGAGAGAACAGTTTATTGCTACTGTCCCACTGAGCTCTTGGACCACACTATTTTAATTACATGCTGCTCATCCACATTCTTATTCTTCAATGATTTAGGAGCATTTAAAAAAAAAAACAACAACTGCCCAGTGTAGACAAGTAAATTGAAGCCACTGGCTAAGAGGTGGTATGTTCATTTATGAGGTGTTATTTTAAAAGTCTCACATCATCATCTGCACAAGTGGTAAAGCTTATAATCTACGGCAAAGCTAAAAACCACCCCAAGTGACAAATCCCCAGTTCCCCAACATAACACCCTCCTTCCCCCCACCCCATCAAACCTACCCCAACATTAAAATTAAAAAAAAACCTTTTAGAAAAAAAAGGTTCTGTCTTGTCTATTAAATCTTGAAATGTAAACCCAGAAATATGGCTCATTATCATGGTAAAAAGAATACAAGGCTATCAAAACATCCTTCATGTAAGTCCCACACATTGGCGCCACAAGGACATCTCCCTCTGCCATGTTCCTTGGACAAGGCTGAGGAGGATGGGCTCTCTGCATGTGTATCTAACTTGATTGAAATTCGGAGCACTAGCAAACTGCAAAAATACTACAATTGTACACTTTGGAATATCACAGGCACTTCACGGGAGAGTATATTGGGGATAAAAATAGTGCATACGATAAGCTTCAGCTGAGTTTGACTGAGAGGGATCGTTGCACCCAATCATGTACACCCTGGAGAGGGGACTCTGATTCTCTGTACATGTCCGTCAGGACCTCGAAAAGCACATAGAGGAGGGGTACCCCAAGGCTCAGGAGTTCATACATATAACAGTAGTTGTAAGCATTGTCCCTGAAATGGAGGGCGGTCTCATGCAGAAACCCATGTATCCTGTTATAGAGGCTTCTGGGAATGGCAAGCAGATCCCTTGTCACCCTAACGGGCCAGCATAGCACTTTCCTAAAGAAGGAAGTCATGATACCTGGCGGGCTGGCTTCTCGGCTGGTGACAGCAGGACCAAGAATTTCAGGGGAAGGGTCTGGCCACTTGGCTTCCTGCTGTTTCTCCTTGGCTTCCTCCTTAGAAACAGAACAAAGAGAAGTGTTGATTCCTGAGTCATACAGAGGAGACTCTCAGACAGATGGAAGGTCTTCAGAGTCAATGAAGACGGGCCATGGGCCAAACCACCTAAGACCCTTCTGAAAATATGAATATGAAACTGACTCGGCAAAACTGACTTTTAGGCAACATTAAAATATCCATAGGCTCATAGATTTAGAGTAGCAATGCCTTTACAGGTCATCCAGTCCAATTTCCTCATTTAAAAAATGAGGAATCTGAGGGCCAGAAGTTCAGTGAGGGGTACTAAGATACAGTCTATACATGAAGGCCTTTCTTAATTCATAAAACATCTAGGTAACTAAACTTAAGGTGTGTTTCAACTTAGGAGAAAAAAAAACAACTTAGGTCTTAGAAATATCTCCTCCTCATCTTTCCTGGGCCTGAGCAACCATCTACACTAGGTGAGCCAGAAAGATTTCAATGTCCTTTTCCTCCCTCCCTCTCTGTATCCCTTACTGTCTCCTTCTGGATCTGTGAGGAAGGGTAGATTACACATCTTGGGCAATATGCTGTAGAAAAGGGTGTTATGGAAACAGGAATGAAAAGCCTTCTGAAGAGAGCATTACAGTTAGAGCAGACTGTAAGTAGATTGACACACACTTTTTTAAACTTTATTTTTCTTGGGTTTTTTTGGTCTGCATTTTTTTTGCAACATGGCTAATCTGGAAATGTTTTCCATGAATAATCTATATCATATTGCTTGCCTTCCCAAGGAGGGGAGAGGGAGGGAGAGAATTTGGAACTCAAAATTTAAAAACAAAGAATGTTAAAATATTTTTACATGTAAGTGAGAAAATAAATGGATATTTTGAAGAGACGAAATAGGGTAGGTGGACCTTCCCCAAAGGTGTAGGCCAGGCCAAGAAAGTGAATGACATATAGACAAGAGATAGTCCCATGATGATTTGTCCTCAGGTCTACTCCCAGGGACTTTGCTTATGTGAGATTATTTATTGGGGAATGTAAGGTATATGGTTTCTTAGACAGAAGGCAAGTGGAGGCAGCATTTGGGTTCAATCTGGGCTCAGAGATCCTAGAAGGCCCAAAACAATGAAGACGCCACAATAGATTTTATACCTTATCACTCACTTGTTCCTATCAAAAGTCCTACCTCCTCCCTGGGCTGCTCTCAGGTGAACTGAAAAAGGCTTCAAGGTGGCCATCTCTAGGGGTCACAGAGAAAAGCCTTCTGATCACGGACACTGACTCCTCCCTATGTTAGAGGTATTTCACAGAAAAAAACTTACCTCTTCCTGTCTCTTCAATTCTGCTCGTCTCTTCCTTTGCTTACTGTTGGTTCTACAGTGAATGAAATGAGCTTTGCAGTAAAATTTACCTGTAAAGAAATAATCCAAATGGGAAGATGACAACTCTTTGATAGAAATATTAAATAGGACAGCACCAAACTCTAGAATGCTGCACCGGAGATCTCCTTCCAAATAGAAACACTAATGGTTACTCTCTGTTTGGTCATTGATGAGATCACAGATTTAGAGCTGGAGGGCGCCTGATCAAGCCCACCGCTCTCACTGTACAGATCAGGAAACTGAGACCCAACAAAATGTGACTTGCCTAGGGTTTTACTGGTGAGTGCATGAAGTGGGATTTTTTTTGTCTCCAAGTCACCAGGTTTTATCTAATCCACAACACTGCAATGCCTTTCATTCAACCTAGTCTGAATGCACCTAACTAGACTAAAATCTAGCTCTCTCCTTTCCATCTTGTCTGCAGGAAGAACATGAAAGACTATCAAATGTTTTGCCAAAATCTGGTTAGACTATACCCACAGCATTTCCCTCATTTACCAGTATAGTAATCCTATCCAAAACAGAAATGTGGTTAGTCTGGCATGTCCTGCTCTTGAGGAAGCCATTGTTAACTCTCTGTGGTCATGGTTTCTTTTTCTAGGTGACCAGGAACTCTCCCTTTCATAACATGATTGAGAATTTTGCCAAGAATCAAAGTCAAGCTCATTGGCCTTCAGTCTTCAGGCTCTACTCTCTTCCCTACTTTGAAAATCAAGACACTTGGCCTTGTGCCGTCCTGTAGTGCCTCTCCCATGGTCCACGGCTCTCCAAGGCTGCTTTTGCTCTTTCCCTCTTCAATTTACATTGTATCGATTCACTTGTGGATGAGTTGTATCCTCCCTAGTCAATTGTAAGGACTTTAAATAAGATAACATGTAAAGCACTTTGGAAACCTTAAAGCATCATATAAATGGTAGTCACTGTTGCTGCTGCTACTTCTACTCCTCTTCCTCCTACTGTTACTATTACTACTAATTTTTATAAGGGCAGGCAAGGCCTGTTTTCATTTTTATCTTTTGTATCCCCAGTAACTAGCTGCCCCTATTTTGGCTTGGCTAGACTTTAGAGCCAGTCACCTTCCTGGCACATTCTATTTATTCCTTCTTCTATGGCTTTGCTCGTAACATTCTTCTACCTACATGTAACATCTACTCAATGTATCTTCCTCTCTTCTCAGCCAATACCAGTCTATCATTTTTTTTTACCCACCCTGGAAGGCAAGGTCTTCCACTTTGATTCACTGGAGAACAGAATCAATACCAGTGAACAGAAGAATGATGTGACCCTGAACTTCAGGTCCTTCTTTGTTATAAAAATTTGGAGATGCTATTCCTAGGGATAGGATCATGGATGGCATAAAGGACAGAGTAGCCTCCCAAACTACATCTTAGCTAGGCTTAAAAACACAACCACCAAAACCTAAAACTATAGACAGAGAGCCCACTCAGTTTCCCTGAGAAGGCCCAATCTTAACCCTCCCTTCATGGGACCATGGACCTAGAGCTTTGGAAGGGACCTTCAAAGGCCATCTAGTCTAATTCATTCATTCTGTACAATAAGAACGAAAGCCAAGAGAAGTTTGCTGACTTTCTCTGGGGTTCCACAGCTAATAATTATCTGCAGGTGATCTTGGAACCCAGGTCTTCCTTCTTTGGAGGAGATAAAGAGACTGGACCTAGGGACTGGACCTGTCATTTTGGTGATATTGGGAACTTCTGAATGAAGCATCTCTACCAGTGCAGCCTGCCATATTCTCTACAACACATAGTTTTAGAGAGCGGGCCCCATGCAGTTAAGTGACTTGAGCAGGCATCTGTAAACTGGTAACAGTTTAAGGCAGGCATAAACAGAGACCATAGACATGCTCCATCCAGCTCGATGCAATTGGAGTCCTCAGGAAGCTCCTGGGCCAAGGCCCAGGGGAAGTTCCTTCCAGGAGAAGGACCCATAAGACCACAGACCTACTTGTCTATGGGCTGTAAGGGCTCAGGTTCCTCTCTCCCCAACACTGGAATTCCCTAGGATGGTGCCCTCTAAGGTGACCACTCCAAGGGTTTACCTTCATCCGCATCAAAGGCATAGACAGCCAGGCGAAGCGTGGTGGAGCAGATCTCACATCTGAAGCATTCCCTGTGAAAGAAGTGGCCCTCGGCGCTCAGGCGCTCCATCACATACACACGCCTCTTACAGAAATAGCAGATGTCGCTTCCTCCCAGGTTCTGGGGGAATTCTTTTCTCAAAGATCCCTGGGGACATAGGAGAAGGAGGGAGAAAAACAGCTAGTCAGAGGAGAAAAGTCCCAGATTGCAATCATTAATGCCAGCAAAAACCCAAGATGTCTTGGCATGCAGGCCAGGCTTGCAAGAACCCATGGTTTAAAGCTGATGAAGAACTTCCGAGATGCCATCTTAGTCTAACTCCTGCACTTCACGGGTGAGGAAACTGAGCCTCCCCTTCGCCCAAAGGAAGGGGCTCATGTACAATGAGATCAGAAGGGAGCAGTCGAGCAAGCTCTGGAAGCCAGGTCTACTGCCTCTGCAGCCCAAGGCTCAGCCCACTGCAGCATCTTGCCCCATCACTGCAGAGGGCAGAGAAAGATTCCACAAATGGAGAGGCTCAGAAAAAAGTCCTTTTTTTTCCTGCCAAGGGCACTCTAACACTGTGTCTGTATGGCAAGACTTCAGTGTAGTTTTCCAAACTGAGTCTGCTCCAAGATTCCTATAATCACTGTTTTTAAAAGTTCTCCACCCCCAATCCCACTTCTTTTTCTTTTTTTTTTTTTTTTTTTGCCTAGACCTGAGAGTTTATTAGGAGGGAACTCCTGGTGTGGAACTTCCCTTCTCCAACGAGATCTGCCACCCATCTTGTAGTGGATAGTTTTTGTGAGTCGTCTGGTGACACTGAGAAGTGGTGTCTTCCCCATAGTCCGACAGCCGGTATATGTCAAAAGCGAGGCTTGAACCCAAGCCTTCTTATCTTCTATCCACAGGGCCCCTCTGCCTTTTCTCCCTCCCCATGACCTCAATAACATCTTGGTGAATACGAAAAGCATACAGCAACGCTTTCCAAGGGAAGACAAGCTAAAAATGACCAAATGGGAAATGTGACATTTTTCCATTCCAGTCCCAATGAAGTGTGCATTAGTAACTTATAGGAGGCAAGCAAAGTTTGCTCAACCCAAGACCTTCATACATACACACAAACACACACACCCAACCAAGTGAGGGTTTATTACCTGCAGTTTCTTAGTATTAAGCAATCGAGGGCTATGTTCACAGAGCCCATGGGGGGGTGGGGTGGGGAAAGGAGATAAACGCACACCAGTTAGCTTAGTAATGGTGGGAGGGAGGGTGAAAGGAAGAAGTTCTAGATTCAAACCAAGTTAGTGGTTTTGAATAACGTGATACCTGGTGATTCCAGCCAGGAGGGGCCTCAGTTGAAGAAGCAGATGAATTGGGTGGGAGAGATGCTTGGTCCATTACTGTCCTCTGGATTCAATCAAAATCATCAGTTTGGGGGCACACTTACTTTTTCAAGTGACGTGGTAATCAAGGTGGGAAAAAAAATAAGCCAGGGCTAAAGGTTGTCTTGCTAATCTAGTCTTCTAAGAGTGTGCAAGGCAGAGCAGCCAGGGTGGGGGATGAAGGCCTTGCAGCATCTTTGTTTCAAGGGAGAGGTTACTGTGGGAGAGGGAGAAGGGAGGCAGCCTTACCCGCTCTGGAGACGCAGCCTGGGGCTTGGGTCTGTGATCATTCATATACAGATTGACCAGAACTTCAGCCACTGCCACTATTCCTTGAGACACTTTCCCTACTGTCATCTACCCAGTGACGGAGGCAGTGAGGGATAGAGAAGAAAGAGTGAAAGAGAAGAAAAGCAACAGGAAAGTTTTATTTTTTAAGGAAAGGACAGGGAGATGCCAGTTGAGCGTGGGGGTGGGGGAGAAGAAGCAAACCAGACAGGAGGGGAGGGAGGCATACAAACACAGAAGCAGCAACAGATGAGCTCCCACCCTGGCCCCCAGCAAGGAACAAGGGGGACTTCAAACCAAAAGGAATGGAATCCCATGCATTGCAGTGAGCCTTGTAACAACATGGAGCCATCTCAGAGGAAGATCACAGATTTAGCTCTGGAAGGGATTTAGAATCCAGATGAGGAAACCAAGGCACATGTATTTCTCTTCTATGTAACTTGCCCAGGGTCTTTCTCACTGTTAGCAGGAGTCTGAGGTCTTCCTCATTTCATGTCCAACTCTCCATCCACTCTACCACCTAGTTGCTCTCAAGAGGAAGGGCTCATAGAGCCTAACTAACAAGTCCAATCTCATTACAGAAGAGAAAACTAAAGCCCAGAAATGGGTAGCAATTTACCCAGGGCCCCAAAGTCCAGTTGGGAGCCTGGTGAATTATAACAATAGGCTATTACTAGATAAAGTGCTAGATTCCCAAAGAAGACCTCAAATCCTGCCTCAGACACTTACTGGTTACATGACCACCACTGAGTCATTGAACTCCTCTGAGCCTCAGTTTCCTCATCAGTAAAATAGGCACGATAATGCCACCTGCATCACAAGAGTGGCTCTGAGGATCAAAAGGGCCGATGCATATAAAGCTCTTTGCAAACCTTCAAGTGATCATTAGACAAGGGTGTCCCAAAAGTCCTAGTGCAGTTTAATGCTTATTAAGTTTCAAGCTTAAAAGCTGTTAAGCTGCATGCCTGAATAACAGTGAGCCAGCATTATTACAGCGACTACACCACAGTGCCCCTGAGCCTGCTTCAATCCCTAATAAATAGAGTCTGTCTAACCAAAAGGCTTCTGGCTAATAACTCATTGGGGTGGGGTGGGGGTTCTGGAGGTCAGAGTAGGCAGGAAGTAGGGAAATAGACAAGAGACTTATTCAAAGCCCTTCCCTAATTCAACAACAGATATTTGCTTCAGGAACACTCCATGTGTTAAGTTCATACAGGGGGGACATATATGGATGCATACTGGTTACAGACTAGGCAACACTGTAAGTGGTGGAGCAATCTGCATTGGTAGATGGAATTCCCTCACCTGGGAGTTCCTTTCACTACTGAAATGTCAAATCTAGTCTCTCCCCTCTGTCTCTTCTCCCTATCTTCTATCCTTTATGCCCTATCTCTATCCTCTGTCCCCTGTTCCCATACTTTACCTCCTGTCCCATCTCTTCACATAAAAGTTCCATTCAAAGAAACTAGGAGGCATAAAATATGTTCTGTCCTTCCATAGTCCTTACAATGCACCCTATGAACTAAGAGAGAATGGGAAATGCAGAAAAAAACAAATCAGACACTGCCCCCCACCTCCCAATACTCAGGGCTGGTCCCAGCCATCTGCCCCTAAGTGCACACTCCTCCTTGGGGTCTTCTGCCCTCTTCCATTGTGCTGGTGTTCAGCCTCCTTGGGCAGCTCACAGGGCAAGGCAAGCTTGCCAGCACAGCAAGTCCAACATGAATGGGACACCACCGAGGAAGAAACTTTTAAAAGAAGACCTCCATGAAAACTATACCCAGGGCCAAACACTATGTGGGCAAACAAAATGGCATGGGGTGGTGGCAGGAGCAGGCTTCAGCGATATCTGCGTGAAGGCTCTGCAAGGCGCAGAGAGAATGTTGGCAGGAAAGTCAGAGGCCGGGACTGCTTGAGAATGGGAACAAGGGGACAGAACATTGCTCTTGTCACTCAGTCACTCCTGAGTCACTCTCCTAGAAAGTGGCTACACATCAGATCACCAAACTTTGGAAATGTTTCAGGCCCCATGCCAACCCCAAAGCCTCCCCAGACCACTCTCCCAGTAAATAGGGACCTTCAGTCTTCTCAAGATGCCTAATTAGTCAAACACGAATGGGTCCATTCCCTAAGAAGGGTCAGGGCAGACCTCAAAGTCTACTGAAAAAATTAACACATTATTCATCTTCTAACAAACCCATCTGAATAACACTAGTAAGCTAACCCACAGGATGACAGGCTCTTGAACCTTATCATTGACTCCAAGACTAGAGACTGGAATTCCTTGGCACCCAGCCTCACATTCCTACAACCTTCAACATACACGAGATGTGGCTGGAATGAGGCTTGAATGAGGAATGAAGTTCAAAAACTGGACTTCAGTAAATCTGATGGGAAAAGCACTGCTTAACTCTTTTTCTTTATTACAAGGAAGGATTTGAGTGGGGCAGAGTTGGGGCTTGGTTCTACCAGCCCCAAAATATTCATAGCAATACTATTTATGATAGCAAAAACAAAACAAAACCCAAAAAAAACCCTGGGAAAAATCCAACCCAGTGGATGCCCACTGACTATGGCTGAGAATGACTGGACAAACCACAGTTGGTATGTGACTTGTCATGGAAAATTATTCCTGTACAAGAAATACTGAATATGAAGAATTAATTCAGAGAATCATGAGAAGAATGGTATGAATTGAGAATACAAACCAAGCAAACCCAGGAGAGTAACTTGTACCATGAATGCAGGCATGCCAACCACCAATGGGAGATGGAATGAGTAAATGTAATGCCAAATTTCTGCTCAAGATAAGGGATGGAGAAACAGCTTAAGAAGCTCCAGTGGCTCTCTATTGCCTCCTAGATTGACTACAAAGTCTTCTGTCTTGGTCTCCCTGCCTCAAGTCTCCCACCCTCTCCAACCCATCTTCTTTATAAGCTAACAAAGTAACATTCCTAAAGCGCAGGTCTGATCATGTCACTCCTCTGCTCAAGAAATTCCTTGTGACTCCCCATTGCCTCTAGGCTCAAATGAAAACTCCTCGGTTCTTTGCAATCTAGCTTCAGCCTCTCTTTCCAGACTTAATGCATATCACTCCCCTTCATGCACTCTACTGTCCAAATTGCTGTTCTGCACACGAGGTATTTTATTTCCAGTCTCTGTGCTTTTGTACAGACTCACTCTAACACCGCCCCCCCCCCCCCACACACACACATCTGCCTCTTACGAGTCCTGAGCTTCTTCCAAAGCTCAGCTTACACACCGCCTCCTACAGGAGGCCATCCTTGATGACCTCCCAACTATCAGTGTCTCCTGTCATCCCTGAAATCATCCTGTATTTACTTTGTATGGATCTTGTATTCACTTATATGTACTGTTTTATTTTCTCCAATAGAATACAAGCTTCTAGAGGACTAGGGACTGTTGCCTTTTGATCCTTGTATCCCTAGTGCCCAGTAAGTCTTTAAAATCATGTTGCTTGATTACTTTTTAAAGATGAGGTTAGCAAAATGGTAGATCTGGAGAACAATATAGTCTTAGTAAGGATTTTAGCAAAGAAGTCCACGAAGTCTCTCATGAAAATCTTGTGGGCAAGATGGTGGGACAGGAGCTAGATAATAGTAGAAATAAGTGGGTTTGGAATTGGACAAATGGGCCCAGAGCTACTTAATGGACTAATGGCAACCTAGATTGTGTGTGTGTGTGTGTGGAGAGAGGGAGGAGAGAAGGGGAAGGGTTCTCTAAAACACGACAGTTTTATTCTTGGTAAAAGCACTGACCCAGCCTGCAGACTTTTATAACAATGATAATGTTGACAATTCATTTTTGTAGTGTTGTAAGGGGGTTTAAAAACCACTTCACTCTGCCCCCACACAATAACCCTAACTCCCTGGAGGGGATAAATGGGGCCTTCTTTAAAGTCTTTCCCTGTTTATATTTGAACAAACATCTATCTTAGAGGACAACAAATTACTGGCCCAACATATGACCAGCCCCTGCATTTACTGGCAATAGAACCACATTACCCAATGGGTGTAGCTGTTTGAGCCTCTTCCAAAGAAGAATACCAGTGGAGGCTGACTCAACCAATGGGTAACTTAATGACTTCATGCAAGGTCCGATTAGAAAATGGCGCCACATTCCATTCTAGTCTAGGGCCTCAGGTATTGTGGAAATTGAATTATTGCATCAGTGAAACTCCAAGAGGGGCCAAGACCTTGAGCAACAACCTCACCAGGTTTTGTTGTCTGAAATTCCTGCTTATGGTGGATGTTCAAACCCCCAATTGTCCTCTGGGACTACGCTGTTCCATTGGGTATCAGACCTGAGACAGGGCAAGAGATGACATTTGGCATATTTGGGATAATTGGAGCACCCCACTCTCAAAGCCTATGGGTGCTTCTACGATGACTGTGGAATCCTACTTAAAGCTTAAGGAACTGAGTTGTTCTCCTTTCTCCTCTCTGAAGGAGTCAGGCCAAATAAAGGAGCACTTTCCAAAGGACACTCCCCTGAACTCAAAGGAAGGGGGGGGGTGGGACCTTGAGGTATGAGAACTTGAGACTGATGCTCTTGAAGGCAGTCCACAGAGGTCTCAGAGCCGGGACTCATCCCGTGCTCCCAGAAATCCAGGCACAACACCAAACAAGCCCCATCAATCCAGTTTTAAAACATGAGAAAAGCAGGTCCTGATGTCTGATTAGAGAAATTCACTTCTTGGATGAATTGCCATCCTCCACCACAAAGACTGAGATCTTCAAGGCCTACAGTCCAAGCTGGGCGATGACTTACCACTTAGCATGAGTCAACACTAGGTTGGGCAATTCTTTATTGTATAAACACCCCACACAGACACACAATGGCTGTGTTTGATAACTTAAACTGAATTAATAGGGACCTCCCTGCCCATCCTGGGAAAAGGACAGAGTCCCCTGGTCAGCAGAGTAGTCCTCATGAAGAGTTGGTCAACAAATCCAGAGAAGTGTGAGTAGTGAGTAGAAGTAGAAGAAGTAGTGAGCAGGTCAAGTGGATGCAGGGGAGGAAGGCTGGACAGCAAGCACTCACCACACAAGTCTGCCTTGGGATTAAAAAATACTGGGATGGCTAAGGACAAAGACCCTGGGCTTCGACAGTGCCACATTTAACTGGCTCTCTGGAATTGTGGTCCTTAACAAAGAAGGATCATAGACCATACATCTAGAGATGGCAGGGACTGAATCATTTTCACAGAGGATGAATCTAAGGTTAGAGGATTTGCCTAAAAGGTTGAGATTTCTGCAATCTGACTCTTCTTTGGTTCACAAGTAAGGGTAAAAGCCCAGCCTCAGGATTCGATGTCTGTGAATCAAGTTGGAGGTTCCAAGAAGGAACATATGCTCTTCATTATAGGTCTGACCAAGGCTGATGACTAGGAAGGAGGGTGTTTATTTCCAGAACCTTGGAATCCTGGGTGAAAGGGTCTAGGGCAGTAACACAGACAAGCTGGCTGCCAGAAGTTTACTGAGCACCAGACCCTAGTTCCCATACAGCATGTTTCTCTTTCTCTTTCTCTCTCTCTCTCTCTCTCTCTCTCTCTCTCTCTCTCTCTCTCTCTCTCTCCCTCCCTCCCTCCCTCCTTCCCTCCCTCCCTCTCTCTCTACTTCCCCAGAGCTGAGGCAAGCTCAGGTCACTGGGAGATCAGCTCATTCCATAGACTCTCTCCATAGAGAAGGGATGGAGCACTCAGATGCAGACCACTTAGGACTAAATGAGGTCATTTCTCATGCTACATCATCACCTGCATTAAGGGGTTTACCTAGTTCACACAAACTCAGCCTGGGGCTCTATTTTTTTTTCAGTAGTTACACCATCTTCTCCTTTCTTGGGGGTTGGGGGGAGAGGGACTGGACTGGACCTATGATTTAATCTGTGGGGAACTCCTGGTGTAGAAACTCATTCTACCAATGCAGGGTAGCAACTCAATCCATCACTTGAGAGTTGTCTCAAGCAGTGGAAGTTGAACTGACTGGCTATGATCATATAACTAGTATCGGTAATAACTGACAGTTATTAGTAATAACTAACAATAACATAAAAAACTCAAACACCAACTCATGATATGTTTTTGTCTAGGAGAGGGGGCACTAGAGATATTCAACAGAAGGTGAAAACACTTTAAGGTTTACAAAATGTTTTATCTCCTCTGATCTTCCCAACAGTACTAAGAAGTTGGTGCTTTTATTATCTCCCCTTCATAGATGGGGAAGCTGAGGCTGGAAGAGTTTAAATAACTCACCTAGCATCATACAACTGGTGTCTAAGGAGGGATTCAACCTCAGGTCTTCCTGACCTTGACTCCAATGCTCCACCCATCACACCAAACTGGCTCCCTATGATGATGCCATAATGCCTTTTGCTGGCTTCCCTGCACACATAATATCTGTAGAACTCAAGACTGAAGAAGGAAACAAGGTTTTAAGCAAAGGGATGCCCAGCAGGCACGACAATCCAGAAGGCCACCTGAACTCAGAAATGCCCCCACTCTGTCCCCAGAGACATAGAACAGACTGCACCAGAAAATGTATTTTAACTAGGTGGTGACTATCCACCATCCATCTGAGATTTTCTTTCTTGGTCTGGGCCCAAGGATTTTCCTTTACACCTTAAGAAGAGGCCAGTGCTATTGGAGCAGGGGACTGAGTCCAGTTCCCTCATTTCACTGAAGCCTATAGAGGGAAGCTAATCAGCCCCAGGTCACAGCTAGGAAGCCAGGGCTGCAATCAGGTCTTGCAACTCCCAGCCTAGGCACCTTCTCTCAGCACCCCAAGGCCTCGCTCCATCAGTATCACTAGCCTCATAGGACTTTTGCTTCCAAACTGACTATAAATCAAGTCTGATCTTCCTGTAGCCACCCACCCTCCCCACGCACAAAGGACCGTTCTGCGCCCCCAGCCCCAACCCCACCCTGTGAACTCGCTGGGATCCCAGCAGCAAGGCAGGCCCCAGGAGTGATATGCCTGGAGAGATGCTCTTCTCAAATACAGTAACACCAATTCCTACCGTGCCTACTAGGAACCCAGCAGCCTATTTTTCCTTTACAATTCCCTTTTGCATTTGCAGAGCCACCTTTCACCTCCTCCATACTATCTTGGGTCATAGGGAAATTCCTCCCAATGCCTCAGGACACCCCATCTTTCCATATGGAGCTAGCTTCCCAAGATTGAGTCTTCACTTTTTGTCCAGGCATTTGTTAGAAGCTGCAATACCATACACTAGCAGTAGATGTCGTCACATGGTCTATACACCAATGTTTTAAAATCTTACATTTGAAACTGGTTTCTGCAAAAGAAGTGGTGCCCTCTTCTGTCAATAGCATAACTTCAAAATTAAGTATTTTGAGTTCATTTGGAATGCTAGATGTCTTTTTAGCCCATGCAACATAAAGGGGATAAATAAATCAAATGGATGTAAGGGGGAGGGGGAGGGAAAGGTTAGCAGGCCATCTTTTCTCACATGCACTTGCCACCAACAATAATACAACAAACCTGGGTGCAGCCAGAGGAGCACAAACACAGGCAAACAAGGGCTATACCTGGCTCGGGTCTGGCTGAAATAACTTTTGCTTAGATTCCACCTTTGGAGGAGGCCTAGGCTTTCCAGTAGCTCCTGGCACAAAGGACTACAGTGAAACAGAGGCAAGGTCAGATCAGGCATCTCTGAGCTTGGGCAAAGAGTATAGTTGAAGGTCCAGGACCCCCCCTCTCCCCATCCCCTCCACCTCTGTTCCAGCTGCTCATTGGCAACTCTGGGATAAAAAAGGAATCAGCTAAAAAGTGACCCAGGGGCCTTGGAGCTGAGTGTATTTGGGACTGGTGAGAGGAGCCCAGGGTAGTAACAGAGTGACCCCTGGACTGGGGTCAGAGGAGCTGGGTTCCAAAACCGGTCCTGCTTACCCACTACCGTGGACTCTGTCCAGCTCTGAATGCTATGAATTGATGACTTCTGTCCTAAGAAACTTGGCATGAATGACCAACAGGATATGGACATTGGAAAATATTCCAAGAGGGCATGGGGTATTGCACTGACCTAAACACAGCCCCTGCCCCTTCTTGAATCTACTGCAGGCTCTGATCCCAAGTATTTCTCTAAGAAAGATTTCATCAAATCTACCTAATATCGCATTCATGGGCAAAGACTTACAGGCCCATACTGTTTTAACCATGGCCTTACCATGTTAAATAGATCAAAATGGCCTTTAATTACTAGGGATGAAGCTAGTAAAGTAAGAAGCATCAGAGGGTCAGAGTTTTTCATAACTTTGTTTGAAAAGGGCAGAATGGAAAATTTGTTTTTGATTGGGGGGAGGGTTCCCCCACATTTTCTGCTGGCACAAGGGCATATGTATAAAAAAGCCAGTGGGGTGCCCAGGGGGCAACATGATCCCAATATGCAACTGGGGCTGGCTGGGGTGCCATTCATTTCAAAGGATTTTTCAGATTCCAACTCTTAGATTATTCCCTAGGCCCATAGCTGATGATTTTTGTCTCATGTTCCTGGCCTTTCTGTGGGTGTGTCCTTTCAAAAAAAAAAAGTTCATTCTGAGGAGAAGCCTCAGAAGTAATAAAAGGAATTGGAATAGATGAATGGATGTTCCTGGATGAGTCCCATGAGACCAAGAGGGCCCACAGTAAAGGCCACTGACAGAGCTGTTTGCTAAGAGCAGCCTGGTGCCAAACCTATTACCTGGGAGGATCAGCCACACCCAGGCAAGCAGCTCCTGAGCCACCCTCCCCTGCCCTCTGGATTTGCTAAATGAATGAACTCTAGGTATCTGTGGACTGAGCCAAACTGCCAGATCCCACCCAGAGGGAAGGCCTGGACACAGACAAGCTGAAGAACTATCGTTCTCCCTTCAACCTTGGCCATGGTGCCTGGGCCCTTGGGAAAGCTCTTGCCCAAGGCCTGCCCTTCCATCAGAAAGGGAGGTGACAGAGAACGTCCTGACTCGGGCACAGCTCTCAGAGTCAAGGGCAGGATGGAAAGAAGAGCTGGGGAAGGTGATTGGGTTGCTATGCTTTCCCCTGAAGAGGCCAGCTAGCTGGGGGCCAGTGGAGGACCAGGCAGGAAAGGGGGCCTCTTCTTGCTTTGCGATAGCAGGCCAGCTACAGAGGTACAGGATGTAGGGCAATTATCTATATCCCCAGTGCTTGGGCTGAGAGGCATCTAGAATTAGTGCTCCAAGGGGGAATGAACGCCCCATCTCACAGCTAGGGTCAGGGCTTTTGGTCCCTAGCCACCTAAAACAGACTGTACTGGAAAATTATTATAGGTGTTATAAATATCAACCATCTATATGAGATCCTATTTTGAGGCCTGGGTTCCAGGTCTGTCTTTCCCTGACATCATAAAGGCTATTCTAGTGTTGCTGGAATAGAACCACAAAATGTTGGAGCAGGCAATCGAGGCTTGACCCTTTCTTCTGCAGATGAGGTACATAGAAGGGACCGGATCAATCCCAAGGTCACACAGCAAGGTCAGGTTTCCTTGTATTTCCTTTCAACAAATGATCAACTTTTCTACCAATGGGTTTAAAATCAAATGCACTGCTTATCCGCTCTTGCTTTAGGGGCAGCTGCCCATCTTGGTTTGATCCTTGGGCAAGGAGGGCCCTGGAGCCTCCGAGCAATCACCAAGTGAGTAGCTGGTAACTTCCCCTGCTTCCTCCTGGTGGAACTTGGCCAGGACTTAACCCCAGTGTGCTGAACTAAAGTAACTGCATTCACGACACACATGGACCTACTGAGTCTTATCCTGATTATCCAAGCGGATGGTAGAGAGAGAAAGAAAGGATGGAGAATCCTTAACAGTGATTAAACCCAGCTCACGATTTATCTCTCTCTCCATATATATATATATATGTATGTATATGTATATATATATGTATGTGTATATATGTATATATGTATATATATACACACATATATATATATACACACACACATATACACACACACACACACACATATATATATATACATATATATATATATATATATATGCACTTCAGGGCTACATTGTATGGTGTGCAGGGCATTGGACTTTCCAATTGTTTGTTTGTAATCATCTTTCTGTTCCAGTTGTTTGTTAATTTAATAGGTTCACATTTCCCAAAAGCCCAGGGAGAAGGCGATCCTCTTAATTACACACAGATCCACCTGGCTGGAGAAATGAAAGCATCTAACAGCTGCGCTGCTTTTCGGATGTGCAGCACCTCTAGATCATTCCACACCTGGAGGGAAAGGTGTGTTCTCTTTACATCCACTGTTCTTCAGGAGTCTGTTCCACCTCCTGCCCCCCTCCATTCCTGCCAGAGGAGATCCGGATGGCTAAGGCTATGGAGACAAGACAGGGTCTGCCTTGCATTTCTATTTCTCTTTCCTTCCTTCCTCCCTTCTTTCCTTCCTCCTTCCTTTCTTTCCTTTCTTCCTCCCTTCCTTCTTCCTTCCCTCCCTCCCTGGAGATGGGTATGCCACATGTACTGAGCTTTGCCTTGGCTGTGACAAAAATGCACACTCAGTCAGATCTGGAACTGAGAAAGGAGAAGCAAGAGTAAGAAAACCATGGAGTGATGGCGGCTTAAATGGTTAAATAAGCTGCTGTCCATTCAGGGTCTAGGAAGGACCTTCGGAGAGCACCCCAGCATCACTCGCAGCAGGGTCCAGGGCCCATTTCATTGTTGCTGTTGCTGTCCTGTCTGACTCTTCGTGACCCCATTTGGAGGTTTCTTGGCAAAGACACTGGACTGGTTTGTCATTTCTTTCTCCAGTTCATTTTACAGATGAGGAAACTGAGGCAAAGAAGGTGAAGTGACTTGCCCAGGGTCACACAGCTAGTTAGTATCTGAGGCCAGATTTGAACTCAGGTTTTCCTGATTCCAGGTCTGGCCCTCTATCCACTACACCACCTGGCTACCACCACCACCACCACCACTGCCAACACACTCCAAGAGACCATATCAAATGTGGTCAAAATGGTCTAAGGGCTATTGCAAATCAATGCTTTGTGGGAGCAAAGCAGGGGCTAGAAAGTATTGCCATAGGTTGCCACTTTCATCTATAATGAATTTCCTACTTCCTGGTTCTGATTCATCAAGTCAGAGGGATCTCTCTGTCTGTCACCACGGATTGACTCTCCCAGTCCAGGTTCCTAAGAGTTAACTCTTGACTGGATTATCACAGTCTGAAGCTACCATGTAGCTTCAGGGCTGATGAGTATCAAAATCCCAACTGACACCCTTCCATCCCCATGTAAAGAATTCAGTTTGCAGGCCCCAGAAAGTGGAGGCTAAGCTTTTCAAAAGCTTGGCACAACCTGCCTTAGCAACGGTATCAACATTCATTACAAAAATAAATGTGAGAGCAAATGGACAAACAGATGCCTGAGGTCCCAGGGGATCCTTTTATTCTTTAATATTTTATCATCTATTTAACCAGGGCTAGCAACACTCTTCTCCACATTTTTCATCCTAACTAGGTTGGGTTTTGCTGAATGGTTCTCATCTATGCATAGATACAAGGCTATAAATCCATGATGTCTTTGACTGCTATGAAAAAAATTATATATATATATATATAAAAATATATATAATTTATATATTTATGATTTATATATGAACGTAAAAAAAACACATATTACATCAAGGACATTTTTCACCCTTAACAAGGTCGCGAAACTATTGGACTTATACATCAGCATGCCTCAGAGCACAAGAGAGAATTTAATCACAATTGACTACCTTTCTGTCAGAGGAAGCCGAGTCAACAGATGAAGAAAAGGAAGCATCAGCTGAGTCACGAGAAGGAAGACAAGAGGAAGGGAGAGGGTGGGAGTGAGAAAGGCCTTTGGTGAGTAGTTTATTCTGCGTGGGACAGAAATAGGAAAAATGATTATTCCAGAGGAAATGCACATCTGTCCACGTTACAAGGAGTGAAGCAGGCATGTGAGTGTCCCCTTGCAGAGAGAGAGAAGCTGTTTTGTTGTTTTTTTTTTCTTTTTTCACATGTCTCAAGACAAGATGGGACCTTCACCCTTAGAGTTCAATTGGCCCCATCTGGCTCCCATTTAGATGGCAGGAGGCTGCTGTTAGGGTCAAACCATTTCTACTCTCCCATAATAAAAAAAACAAAACAAACCAGGTTGAGTGGAACCAAACAGTGGTTACTTTCTCAGTCAATAGGCTGATTAAGAGTGGGATGACCACCTCTGTGGTTGCCCTCTTCCAGCAAACAGCCCAGTTCAGGCACCGACATCTCCATGAAGACTTCGTGCACCCATCCCACCTCCAAATGACGTTGTCTTCATTTTGTATGTATTTTTACAATATACATAGATGTGCACATGACATCTCCCTGATAAGAGTGTGAGTTCCCTGAAGGCAAGGAATGATTTGCTATTGTCTTTACAGCACCAATATCTTGGACAGTGCCTGGCACATTGCTAGCATTTAATAAATGGCAGCTGAATTAAATTTGTTGCTGTCAAACCAGTCAGGACCCAGGGGCTAATCAAGGGGGAAAAAAAGGAGAAATAGAGCTATTCTGAAGGAGGGAGGTTACACCTGGGCCTTGTTACATGCTGGGGACCTGTAATTTTGTTTGTAAATACCCTCTCCCTTCTCCTGAATTCATTGAGGGTGAGCCTGAAAATTTCCAGATTTTTCCAAGGCTGATAGTTTCCCCCTTTGGACAGCACTGCATTTTCCATTCTAATGCAAAATGATCTAGTTCCCAAGTGCCAAACAATGCCCAGTACCCACAGGGAGGGACTGATGAATTGTGTCTGATCCAGCATGCTCTGATGGGAGAGGGAGTGAGGCAGAGAGCCCAGAGCCCAGCTAGCAGTCCATCTGCTGCCCAGGACTTCTGGAATCTTGGCTCCTTGTGCCCCAGTCAATCATGCAACAGTTACCTGGGGGAAGTCCTCACTTGCAAACATGGAGGCAAGGTGAGCAGCTTTCTCTTTAATATTCTTTTTGTGAAACTCCCTGTTGGCTAAGTTTTGAGCCCTCTTCTGCAGGTGAAAAAGAGACAGAGAAAGAGAAACAGACATAGACAGTAGGAGAGATAGACAGAAAGAGAGAGAAAGAGAGAGACAGAGAGAGAGAGAGAGAGAAGGAGAGAGAGATGGGGAGAGACCAAAAAACAGAGACAAACAAAGGCAGAGAGAGGTGGACACAGAGTCAGACAGGTAGAGACAAATGGGCAGAAAGACAGACAGACCGAAGAGAGACAGAGAAGCTTTAGTTAAGAATAGGAGAAAGTCCAGTAGTGCTAGAATATTTTCACAGACTTGTTCATAGAAATATCAAAGCATGAGGATTAGGGGAATTCCTATAGAAAGAGATGGCTGCATTTAGCCAGAGGCTCTATGGGGTAAAGGGCAGCTAACACTAGAGCAAAGAAGAGGGGGAGTGGGGTCCATTTTTCACCTGGTGAATCTTTTCCTCCACGTGCTGCAGGCGCCTCAGCGTCCCAATGAGAGCAAATGCCCCAGGAGAGGCGGATGGCAAAGGAGCCAGGCTTCCTGAGTGGAAGGGCTGCAGGTCCGACTTGGCTCGAGCTCTCAAAAGCCTGGTCAGGCCGTCGCTAGCAGGAGAAGCCACCTTTGACTCCCGGAGCACCTGCTCAGTCATAGCTAGTGTCTGAAACTAGGAAACAGGGAAACTGGGCAAGGGCCTTCCCCTCCACACAGTGTTTCCTCACATTTCCATGTGTGCACACATGTACACACATGCACATGCACACACATGCACAAAGAGGTCATGAGGAAGAGAGGAAACCAGGAACCTGAGGCAGACGTGGCCCAAAGCACCAGCCGCACCAAAGAAAATGGCAGCCTTCTCTTTTTTACAAGTTACTAGTAAGCTCTTCTTGTGAGCTCCTGTACAAAACCAACAACCCAAACCAGTGGATTCTGCTCAAGACAAAATGCTAGAAGGCACAGATCATAGGAACACAGGTCTAAACGGGGAAGGGACCTTAGAAGGTCCAGAGACAACTGAAAGAAGGTTAGCTCTGGAGTCAGAGGGTATGGGATCGAATCTCTCACTGAAACTGATGACTTTGTTGAACTGCTCTGGGCCTCAGCTTCCTCATTTGTAAAACAAGGGGTTTAAGTCAATAATAACTAGCATTTATAAAGGACTTTGTCAGTGTTGTTGTAGAGTCATTTCAGTTGTGTCTGATTTTCCATGACCCCATTTGGGGTTTCCTTGGCAAAGATACTGGAGTGGTTTGCAGTCCCTTTTCCAGCTCACTTTACAGATAAGGAAACTGAGGCAAATAAGATTAAGAGACTTGCCCAGGGTCACACAGCTAGTAAGTGTCTGAGGGCAGATATGAACTCAGGAAAATGAGTCTTCCTGACTCCAGGCCTGGCATTCTATCCACTCTGCCATCTTTCCTTAAAAAGGGTCTTAGAAAAAAAAAAGTCACTATTAAACGACACTCTCCTTTCATGGAAAGTCTAAGACATCTCAGTAAAATCACCTGATTCCCACCAGGAAATATGGGATTTTACACACACACACACACACACACACACACACACACACACACTTCCTAATACTGTTATTAGAGGTGAGTAGAAAGGCGGGGCCTTCCAAACAAAGCTTGTCAAGCCCATCCCAGAATCCAAGAAGACACATTGCCTCTCTGGCTGGGTGTCCCCCACCCCCCCCCAACCCAAAGCTGGCATTTCACTGCCCCACCATTGCCACAGGGAGATCACTGCTGACAACCACGCCACACGCTGCCTGCTACAAGGCCTCCTTCCTACCCTGCTTGGTCCCTCTTCAGAGGAATAGGAGATGAACCACTGAATTAACCCTACCAGCTCAAAAGTATTTCCTGCTTCCAGGATGCAAATCTCTAGTCTTTGAAAAAATATCTGCCACAAGGTAATTGAGCAAAATAATCAAATTCAGTGGTTTTTTTTTTCTTCTTAACAAGTACACAGTAGGTATTCAATAAATACAGGATAACTGAGTGTCAAGCTAATGGATAAAGAAGGATGTCTGCTGTACATCAAAGTTTGCCCCAAAGTGTGTCCTTGTGATATTAGTAATGGTCTGAGAGTACGAGGGATGCGGTGGGGATTATCCTGGAGGGCCCGCAATTCCTTCCCTTCTGAAATGAAATATCAACCTTGCCAGGCTAGAAGTGAGAATGAAACCCTACCTGCCTTTTGAGAGGAGGTGACGGGCTGGGTGGAGGGTCCTCTGGCTTAGCAAAGCGAGGGTTAACAGGAGGGCCAGCAGGAGAGTGGAGGACTGGCTTACCTAGGCCAGAAGGACCTTGTGCCTTGGAGAAGAAAGTTGAGTTGAGAAGAGCAACCGTAGGAAACATGAAAATAAAAGGTAAGTCAGACTGAAAGACACTGGGAGACAGGAAACAAAGAGGAGATGAAGGATGGGGTGCCAGGGCGGCAGGGCCAGAGCAGAACTGTTGGCCTAAAACAGGGGTGCAACCAAGGAGCTTCAGCCCATCCAGCCCATCCACATGAGCAACACAGCCTTCCCCCCAGAAACACAAATAGCCATAAATCTATCTATCAGGCTTGTTCCTCTTAGATATCATGAGAATTCCAGTTTTGTCAGGGAAAGGAAGGGAAAGGAAGGGAAGGAACTCTGCCAGATCCCATGCAGGGGCTGGGTGGAGGAGAGGAGCCAGCGGGCCTTTCAGAAGCAGCAGGAATTTTTCTCCTTGTCATGGTCACTTGCCTGTCTCTGTGATGAAGAAATGGGCTCCCCACCACCCACCAAAGTCAAAGGCTCCTACTCAGATTAGAAGAAAGAACCCTTTGGAATGAAGCAGGCTGAGGCCCTTAGCAAGGGTCCATTTAACTCCGAGCTCATGAATGGTGTCCAGAGCTCAGCCATCTAGCATCTACTCATCCTCCTGAACATCCTGATCTAGACCTTTATCGAGCTTCTTGGCTTAGGCCAGCCAGCCTCTGCTGTCCTCCCAGGGCGACTGAAAGCCCCATCTTGGGAATGTGTGGTGACCAGGAGGACAGCCTAAATAATAATAACTGACATTTATATAGCACTTCCTATGTGCCTGGCACTGTGTTAAAGGGCTTTATAATCATTATCTCATTTGATCCACACAACAACCCTGGGAGGTCGGTGCTATTATCATCCCCTTATTCCTCATGTACAGAGGAGGAGAAAGAGGCAAACATCGGCTAAGTGACTTGCCTGGGGTCATACAGTTAATAAGTGAGGTAGAATCTGAACTCAGGTCTTCCTCAACATGGGTCTTTCTGAAATGCATCAACCAGAATTATGCAAGGGACAATTCTGAGCAAACCCCCCAGTCCACGGGAGTAGGGCCAAAAGGAACAAAGGTTGGGCCTAAAATAAATTAGGCTGTGGGCCTCATTTTTTTTAAAGACTGGTTCTGTGATATCATGCGACATATCACATAGGGATTTCCCACTGAGAAGACTCCCTCTCCCAAAGTGCACTGGCACCTGCTTGGCAAGCTTTGGGCTTAGATTGCTGCCTGAGAGACAAAGTCACTTATCCGGGCTGACAAAGCCGATAGTTGTCAGAAGCGAAAAGCGACCCTGGGTTTTCCTGGTTCCAAGACCAGTTAGTTCTCTAGCTACAACATCGCCTCTCTGGGTTGGGAAATTTTAATAAATCAAACAGAAGTATTAACTGGAGCTAGGACATGGGGCTCTTGCCTTACCAGATACTCACCTGGTCTGCTAGCATGTTGGGAGTGTGGGGGCTGGGGGTGGCAGCAAGGAATTCTAGGAAATGTTAGAGGTAGGTCTATATTCTGGTAGTGCAATAAGGTTTTTAGAGATTCAAAACAGACTATTGGGTTTGGGATGGGAGTGTTTCACCGGGTACTAAGACAGATCCCGCAGAACAGATTCTTAATGCAGCCCCATTGCCCCACCGCCCCAGGCTGCCGAGTATACACAAGGACACACACACAGTACACCTGGAAGGTATACATGCCACATGAGTTTCAGGAGCCCACTCGAGCCAGGATCCTGAAGCATACCTGAAGCCTGTCATTAGGCCTTGTCTTTCAGCTACCTCCCTGTAGGGTCAGGGTCACCCGGAAGACACCGTGCTCGGCCATGAGACTCACCTGTCTCAGAAGGGAAGGATTCCGAGTATTCTCTTCAAACTTAGCCAGCAGTTGATTGGCCATGGACTTCACTTTATTTTGATTCATGCCTTCTTTCCCAATGCCGTAGTCTCGAAATGAACCCGCGCTTCGGCTAGAAAAGCTTGATGACTGTAAGGGTGAAAATGGAGGAAGGGAGACATTATCACATTTTCCAGGGACACTTGAAGACCTCCCCCCCACCACAAAGCACCAGATAGAGAAGGGGGCTCTGCAAGCAGGCCAGAGTTTGGAGTTGGGTTCCCTTCCATCACCCATGGCAGCAAGAGAAAGCTAGTGAGAACAGCTCATTTCATCCAGGGCTAATAAAAGGGAATCTCTCTCCCTGGCCTCAATTTCAGAGGGACTAATAGTGGTCCCATTGGTGTGCTACATTATGACTAACAGTTTTCTGGCCCTTTTTCCTTAGAGAGGGAAACGGCAAGCAACTAGGTGAGAAGACAGCAGCATTCACAGAAAGGTCATCTCCAAAATAATAAAGGGAGGGTTAGAGTGGAATAGGTTATTTACTTTTTTTAAAGCCCTAAGAGGAAGAAAATTTGGAAGTAGAGTAATTCTGATAAGTTACACTAGAAAATGGCAGAAGGTCACTTTCTAACCCAAGTTTGAATTCAGTTCAGTGGGATGTCTGAGAAACAGCACAATTGAGGCAGAGTAGTCCAGTGGAAAGACAACTAGCTAAGGAGTGAGAAGATTTACATCCCACTTCTCACACTTACTATATTATTATGACTTTGGGCAAGCTGATTAACCTCTCTGGGACTCAGTTTCCTCATTTCTAAAATAAGAGGGTAGAATTAGAAAGCTTCCAGCTACCGATCTATGTTCTCTGGTCCTATCTGGCCCTCAGTGTCCTCTTCTACAAAATAAATAGATTGTATTAAATGGCCCCTGGGGTTCCTTCCAACTCTGGACCTATGAGCCTATCATTATTAATTCAGCCTAGAAACAGCCCCCTGGATCTCTGCAGTCAAAGGTCACCAAGGGAAAAGATGGGTGGGTAAATGGTGGGTTGGTATCCCACTGTATCTTAGCAGGTGGGTCACTGCTGGGGAAAAAGGAGGTTCCTTTAGGTCTTTCTCCCAGGCTAGTTTTAGTGTGTTTCCCAGAAGTACTGAAAATACTTACCTCTTCCAAATTATCTATGCCTTTCCGTCTTCGCTTATACATGTCATTTTCTTCCGTGTGGTTCTCCACCTGAAACATTCAAAGAAAAAAAAATATATATGTATACACACACATACATACGTATATTATGTGTATATATATATACATATGTGTGTGTGTGTGTGTGTGTGTGTGTGTGTGTGTGTGTGTGTGTGTGTGTGTATAGTTAGTTAGTTAGTTAGTTCAGAACAAACTATTTCTAAAGAATTTGGAAAAACACATTCCTGGAAAGGAGGGCCCAGGACTTCCCTAAACATGGCTGATTAGGCCTCTGAGAACAATTGTACAGGCTGCTCCAATCAGTAACCAGGAAGACTTTCTTCCTCGAAACAGGTAATGGCACTGGCTTACATTGCTGGGTCTCCAAAAGCCTATGACTCAAATCCAAGGTTTATGTTAGTTTGGCTTTCATAATACTCATTGTATATTCACTAGCAACAAAATCAGAGACTTCATGACCCTACTCTCTGAACAAAAAGGCTCAACAATATAACTTAGGATGGCTTCAAGCAGTTCCAAGTTGCACTGAGGAGAAACAAGGAAGCTGCCTTGAGATCTCTCATCTTCGATTTGTCAGCCTCTCTTGGGTGCTCTAGGCCAGAATCTGAGAGATGGAAAGACTTAAGAATCCGAAGGCAAAACTTCAATACTCTTATTATCACAGCTATCTAGAAACTACATCTGATCAGTTTACAAAGATACATTTGATCATTATTTCAAAAAGGAATAATGATGACGATCAGTTTTTAAAAAAATTTCTCCAGGGCATTCTTTGCTTAGAATGAGCATATTACTTAGTGGCAACACTATGGAACACAATTTCTATGAAAGTAAAAATCGAACACCAGGTTGGTAATTGTTTATGAGGTGACAAAAGAAAAGGGATTTATGAAAATGTGCTTCCATTCACTTTAGATATTGACACACACTCCTCTGCAGGAATACCATGCCTAATGTGCTTCTTGGGCTAACTGAACACAAACGGGGAATGGATCGGTCCAGAAGAATGTTGGAGAGAGGAGGGGATGGGAGAAAGGGGAAGGTGTCATCAGGCTGAGGAAAGACGTTACCTATCAGAATGTTAAAGCATGGGAACTGGTTGCCAAAGAGCATATTTAGATGTAGCCTGGCTTAGTGTTAAGTTTGGAGATCTGGATTCAAATTTTGCCTGACAAGCAGCCTGGTATAGGGCAAAAAAGACTTGAGTAGGAGTTGGAAGACCTGGCCCCTAACACAGGTGAGTCACTTAACCTCCTCTGGGTCCTCAGTTTCCTCATCTGTAAAAATGAGGCAGATAGATCGTCTAGCCTCTGAAGGTCTCTTTCAGCTCTCGATCCAGGCTCCTAAAGTTGACAGTCTCTTGAAGGGCAGGTTACCCTCTCTGAGCCTCAGGCAACTTCCTGGATAGGTTTTGATGTAGGGAGCTGAGGAATATAGAGACCTTTTGTGGGCTTAGTATTATGAAAATGAACCATTAAATGGGGGTGTGCCTGAAAGGCTATTAACCACCCCACTCTACTACCTCCTCATAGAAGGCTTGCTTCTGCCAAATTTAGGCACACACTGTCCAGTAATATCCCATTTCGGATTGTTTCCCCTTCTGTGGGCCAACAGCTGGCTTGGCCATTCCATGTATCAAAACTGACCTCATACTACTGACCAAAACCCAAATGTAGGAGGCCGGGCTGGAAAGCATGGAGGCATGTTCCTTCTTTTCTATGCATGAACCTGTGGCCTAAACCCTTCCAAACCCCACTGTGTGTTTAGCAAGCTCCTTTTAAATAGTTAGGAAACAGCATAATCATTCATTTATTTACAATCACCCAACAATGTGACCCCTCTACTCTCCCGGGCAGCACAAAAATGCTAGGTCAAACAACCCTGCTTTCCGCCTCACGGTTTTCTCCATTTATAATAAATCATCGTGTTGGGAATGGAAATTATTTCAACCTCAGCATCTGGGCAGATACCAAGAGAAACAGATGATCTTATACCCAACTCCTGGTCTCCTAGAGCCTGGCTAGCTCAGCCAACCAGCCCCCTTGCCTGTCAGCACCTTTGGGGCAGGAGACCCAAGGACTCAGCTAGGACACAACGTCCCACCAGGCAGACACTGGCATAGATTTGGTTTGCTCGGTTTCCGGTGTGGATTTGGCTTTTACTCAAAGAACTGTACATTGCATTTTTGAACACAGGCAGCACTGGACTCCAGAGTCAGGAAGACCTGAGTTTGAATCCTGCCTCCTCAGATGAGGCAGCACTTACTGGGTGTGAGACCTTGGGCAAGTCAGCTAAACTCTGTTGGCCTCTATTTCCTCACCTTTAAAATGGAGATACATAGCACCTACCCAACAGGGTTGTTGGGTTCCTACCTTTCTAGTCTTACACCTGACCACCCTACACATATTTTGTGACCCAGTGACCATGGTCTCCTTGATGTTCCTCATTAAAGATTCTCCATCTGCCCACTCCAGGCATTTTCACCTGCTATCCCCCATGCCTAGAATCCTCTGCCTTCACTTCTCTGCCTCCTGGCTTCCCCCAACTTCTTTCAAGTCCCAGCTAATATCCCACTTCTACAAAAAGCTTCTGATGATTCCCCCGAAAGCTATTGCCTTCTATCTGAGACTGTCTCCTATTTATTCCGTCTATGGCTTGTCTGTACATAGATGTTTGTACGCTGTCTCCCCCATTAGACAGAGCTCCCTGAGAGCACGGGCTCTTTTTTGTGTTTCTTCCTATCCCCAGTGTTAAGTGTAGAAGTATTTACTAAATACTGGCTGACTTGCCTTGATAAAGAAGATAACGTATGTTATTACAAACAGAGGAATCCCAAGACATCATCTCATCCAGTCCACTCATTTTACAGATGAAATGACCTGCCCCAAACTATAGAGGCCCTACACAGAAAAGCCAGGAATTGATGTCGAACTTCCCATGAGCCACAATCAGCTGTCTTACAGCAAAATATTAACTAACCTGTGGCCACCTGACAGCAGATTTAACCACCTCGGGTAAGCCTGGTCTCAAATGATTGTCGAGGCCTCCACAGACTGACCTTCCTGCTGCCGGGGCCTGGCCTGGCATAGCTACCATCATCCCCACTGGGAAATCCTACATGTGCTTAGGGTTTACCATGAGCCTCCTGAAAGGACCTTGATCTTCTCCAGGTTCCTGGTAATTTACAACAGAAACGACCTACTCTATTAGATGCTTTCTGTTGGTGGAGGTATTTAAGGAAGCCCTGCACCAGGCCAATCTCCAAGACCAGTGAGGAATGCTGGGTTAGATTGATGGTCTACTGAGATCTTGCTGGGCTTTTGTTCCTTGCCTTCTCTTTGCCAGCCCAATGCCCAGCACATTAGTGCTTAATAAATACTTGTTGATTTGACTGATAGAAAGACCTTATTCATTCAGTTCCAAAAGTCAGGGCCACGTCTTGAGCTGTCAGAGGTTTTTCTTTTATAAGACCACAATGCCCTAAGTTTTCCCTGAATTCATTTTCATCCTCAGCCTAAAGAACAAAAATGTACTAATTCTGGCTTTATCACAAACATATGGGATTGTTCTAGGGTTCTCCAAAACACTATCCCCGCCCTACAAGGGGCTGGTGGGATATGGTGGGAGCAGTATGAGGGTGAATTAAAAAGGGCTTGAGACGGACATACACATTTTTCTCCAGAGGATTCAAAGGCAGTGACACTCACATAATAAAAGCCCATTTGTCCATCCACTGTGGGTCAGGATCAAGGTCACCCAGGAAAAGATTTTTTTAAAAAATAACGGCAGTCGGCCAATAGGAAAAGAGCTAGTGATGCTCAGACAAAATGTGCTGACCATGGGGGGGCACAGGATGGAGTCATCCAGGGCTTATAGGTCCAGATGGGAAGGACCTGGGGCACAGCCAGATGAAACAGACAGTCCTGGCCCTGTGTAGAGATGCCACTGCCCCATGCGGCTGGGAAAGCTGTAGGGCCAATTCAAGTCTTCACCTGAAGTCAGGCTATCATCACAGGAATGAAAACTGGCATTTCCATGAAAATAAGGTTTTTTAAAAAATAGTCCTTGAATTAGCTTGGATGCCTGGAGAGCCATCAATCAGTCCACAAGCATTTATTAACCACTTACTCTGTGCCAGGCACTGTGCTAAGTGCCAGGGATACAAAGAAAGCTAAAAGAAAAAAATTTAATTTAAATTCAATTTTTAAAAAAGAAAAAAACCACACCAGTTCCTACCTCAAGGAACTTAGATTCTAATGACCAAATTTGCTTAGTTTCTAAATACCCAGCACCGCTACAAATGTGGCTTCCTCATGGAAGCAGTGAGAAAAGGCAAATAGAGGAGCAGCCTGGAGTCAGCCCAGGTACCTTCTGCTCTCACCCAACACCCATCCTTGGCAATGTGTCCCACTTCTCGATACCCTGTGAAGGGTCAGCCTAATTTTAAACACAACCACATCCTTTCTCCGGGCTTCAGTTTCCTCATCAGCAAAATGAGACTATGCTAGATGACTTTAATTAAATTTTGGTAACACAGGTATGTATCTCTCTCTATGCGTATTGTTGCCCACATTAATGCAAGCTGAGAACAGTAATCGCTATTAAACTATAGTCTTTGCATCTGCAATGCCTAGAATGGTACCTGGTATATAGAAGGTGCTTAATAAATGCTTTCTGATTGTTTTGCAAGGCACTGTGCTCACTCTGGGGGATACAGAGATTTTAAAAAATGACAAAGTCTCTGTAGGCAAGGACTATAGGTGGGGGTGGGGAGGGGAACAAAGCACACACACAAGGATGGTACACGGCAGCATGGGACTGAGTGTTGAGAGCAAGCCTAGTAATCAGAGGAAGTCACTTCCAGCTGAGAGGAGATCATGCCCGGATTCATGAAGGATGGAACACCTGAGCTTAGCTTGGAAGAAAAGTAGGATTTCAACAGTCAGGTAAAGAGGGAGAATCCATTCTAGTCCAGGGATGGCATGGGCCAAGTCAAGAAGGTAGGAGAGATAAGAGAGAAGGAGATACCTGGGAGGGGTTTCCTGTTCATCAAGAACTGAGTGTGGAATAGAAATGAGCATGCCATCAGGCTGGAAAGTTACATTGGAGTCAGAGAGTTAGTAATGGGGAGGAGGCCTCTTCCTTGGGCTAGCTTAGTGTAGGCAAGGGAGGTTCCCAGATACACTGAGAGGATTGGGGGCAACCCAAATGACATCCAAGGGGTTGTAGGGCTGGATACCAGGCATAGTCAGGCTTTTAAAAAATTGAACTAACTTTGTGTTTTTTTTTTGTTTTATCCTTCGTTGTATACCTGGCTGCCGTTGGTCCTGCTCCCTAGGAAAAGGTGGGCTGACCTATGGGACACCAGACAGATGTCAGAAACCCTCATTATATCACAGAATATTAGATAACATTGGACCCAACCAAATTAGGCGAGATGAGGAGGCACTAGAGATGTAAACTAAATTAATTACATGGATTTAGAATTGGATGAATGACTGAGGCCAGAATACTGCAGAGCCACATCACCTTGTAAGAACATCTCTAGTGAAGTACTCAAGGGATCAGTCCAAGAGCCTCTCATGTTCAAAAGATACAGACAAATGGCAAACTTATCAAATTTGTAAATGAATGCCAAAAATATTTTAAGAGGTTGGAACAATGGGCTGAAGTTAGTAATAGGAAATTTAAGATGAAAAAACCCCATAAGGTCCTGCACTTGGATTTCCAAAATTAAGAGGCATAAAATTCATCTGATAGGGATGACCTGAATATGGTTCATATGAAAAAGACTTGGGGATCTCAGTGGAACACAACCTCAATATGAATCACGACATAGCTGCCAGAAAGGAATAACACGTTCTGAGGCTGAGAGGCACAGAGCCTGGGAGTGGGGAGAGAAGAGCCTCACCTGTACCACTCTGCACAGACCCATTGGAATACTGTATCCAGTTCTGGTACCCCATCATAAAAGGGATATTGGCAGGACAGAAGGGATATTGATTGACAGGACGTCCCAAGGAGAGGGGCTACAATGGTAGGGGGACTCAAAGCCGTGACATTCAAGAATTAAAGGAACCCAGATTAAAGATGACACGAACAGAACACAATACATCCAGTTCTGTCACATGAAAGAGGGATTAGGCTTGTTCAGTTAGGACTGGGAAGGAAAAACCAGATCCAGGGAGGGGAGGTTATATAGGGACCGATTTCGCCTCAGGAGAAGGCGATCTTCCAAGAAATAAGAGATGTTCCTAGTCAAAGAGGCTGCTACTGTTGGTAGAACCAAGCAGACGTTGGATAGCCATTCATCTGGGACAGAGGGGGTTGCCAATTCAGGTGAGGGTTGGATTAAATGACCTCTGATATCTCTTCCAGCCAGGAAACTCTGTGATTCTAGGAACCTCCTGATTTTCCCAATGAGGAAATGACAACTATATCTGAGCTGCCAATGAGGAAATGAGTCAGTGCTGCAGGTGTTTCCAGCAAGGGAAAGCTCAGTGAGGGGGAGTGAGAACAAAAGCGTTCATGAAATCTATCACACCTTAATGGCTCTGCTGGACAAAGTCCTTTGAGCACATGTTGACACAGCGAACAATACTCTGAGTGGATTGAAAAGTGGCATAGACTGGCAGCAAAGACACACCTTCTAGCTCCATGCCCCAGTGGTCAAACCACTTCGGTACAAAGAAAGGGACCTGGGTGGCATCTACATCAGTGGGGTCAGAGGTTTCAGGCAAATGTATTCTTAATATATAGGGGGGGAGTCAAGGCAACATGCTTCTAACAAATGCATACACAGTGAAAATGACTTCTTTTAACTCAGAAATCCCACTGCTAGACATATGTACTCAGAGGAGGTCAAAAACAGGAAGAAAGGTCCCATAGACACCCAAATGTTCACAGCAGCACTTTTCGTGGTAGCAAAGAAATAGAAACAAAACAGGTGCCCATCAGCTAGGGAATGGCGGAATAAACTGGAATAGATGGATACGAGAACAGCATTGCACTGTAAGAAATGATGAATAAGAGGGATTTGTATGAACATAATGAAGAGAAAAACAAGCAAGGCCACAAAAATAATATATGCACTGAGTATGACCAGAGGCATGAGCTGGTAGATATTTAACACCCAGCTCTCCAAGGGGAAAAAAAGTAAGCTGAACACAATTTTAAGTTAAATCCACATTACTAACATTTTCTCCACCATTTTCTTAAATCTTGACAAGCAACAAAACAAAAAACCAAGTCCTAACTTGTAGCATTTGCTTATCTCTGAGGTGTAGATGGTCACACTGAAAATTTAACAATCACCTCTTGCGAGCCAGTATGAACTAGCCCTAGGACTACACTTCCCATGCAGCAATGTAACTGGAAAAGATCACACCTCTCAAATACAACAACGTAGGTCTCAAAACTCTGAAAAACCAATAATGGTGCCAGAGAACCGAGAATCATTGTCACCCTTTTCTTGGAAGAGAGGTGGGTGGAAGGTTGCATATGTTGACAGACACAGTCACTGTACAGGGTGTTTTTGCATAACTGTGTGAGGTAAATAAAATGTGAAGACTTCACAGGGAAGATATGTATAAATATGCGTGTGTGTGTGTGTGTGTGTGTGTGTATATATATGTGTGTGTGTGTGTGTATGTATATATATAGATGTATGTATGTATGTATGCACACTAAGAAATGTATAAAAATCAAGAAAAAGGGAAGTGGAAAAATTCTGAGGCTGCGAGAGTCTGATGGCTCAGCCTCTGGGAGAATTTACCCTGAAACTTTTTGTTCTTTCTTCTGGTTCTGGTTTAAAGATTTGCTTAGTAAGAACAGGGTCATAATGACCTGTTTTTCTCTACTGTAAAGAATGGAGAGGGTCTCCCTCTCCCCTTATCCTATTCTCCTTCTTTAGATTTATAGATGTCACCTCAGTTGTAATCATTAACTAAGGGAATGGGAATTGGAGTTTCTGTGCCTCAGTTTCCCAGTTCTTTGTCTAGCTTTCATGCTCAGATTGTAAGCCCACCTCCCAGCCAATGGTGATAAGGGTCAGAGGTGGGCGGGAATTCTCTTGTGTTAGGTATAATTACGGGTGCTTTGCCCCTTGCAAAGCGCCTTCCTTGCCGGATTTGTTCTAGCAGGGGATGCCCAATTCTCGAGAATTGAATAAAATTTATTTCTGCTCCCACCCTGAGATAGCTCCTTATTATAAATTTAATTGGTGAGGGTCTTTCATCCCACACATAACTGTTTTCCTTTGTTAGATGGGAGGGTTCAAGTTCAGGGTGGAAAAGGGGAGTAGGGGGAGGGTTCTTCCAGAAATGACTGTTATATAAATACAAAGGTCATCAATAAAACTTTTTTTTTTCAAAAGAAAAGAGAATGACAGATAATAGAAGGAGGAAGTAAGTTACTGGGGGAGGAGGGGAAGAGGTGGCACTCTCCAAATTGGTCTCTGTTACAGAGCACACCTGCGAAGGCGGTCAATAGCACAGGCCCCCACTATTAGCCTTTATGATTACTGACAGCCACTCAGTTTTAGGAGCCCAACCTGCTAAGAGTTTTTTTTTCAATTCAGTCATTCTGTAAACAAAGGAGGGGTAAGTGAAAAGTTCAGACAGGCCTCTGCCAGCTTCCTCTGTTCTCAGCAGCTATTAAGTGAATGGGAGAGTGAAGCATCGGTAAAAGGAGGAAATATTTTGATCCTGCGGTCACCACAAAGGTTGCCTGAGGGTTACTGAGAGGTTTCTTGGTATTGTCAGAAGTGGGTCACTCTGCGGGGGAGATTCCGAAAACTAGCCACCTGATCCCACCACCAACCCCCAAGGCCAGGGTCTTCTGACCAGGGCCAGGGGGGCTGCCTAGTTCCAATGCAGCTGGAGATGTAGTTAAGAGGATACAGGATGAGAGGGTGGGGCTGTGGGCTCTCGAAGAAGAGGAGGAATGATCTCCAGTGATCTTATGACAGTCCGTGTTCAGTGTAAAAGAATCCAGTGTAAAGAACTCTTCTGTCTTTTGAACATGCTCCCTGGGGACTTTAGAGACGCTCAAAACACAGCTGACCCTTGGCCAGAGCACTGGCAACTGGTATTCAAAGGATGGAGCTCCAACTAGGGAACAGAAAAGGGCTTGGTAGGTGGGACACATCATCATCTCCCCCCTCTACACCTTGAGAGGCAGCAGGGCCAGGTGGATAACTTGGAATAAAGAAGACCCGGGTTCAAATCCTGTCTCAGACAATTACTAGCTACATGACCTTGAGTAAATCACTGCAACTCTGTCTACCTCAGTGACCTTGTTAGTCAAATGGGAAGGTTGAATGAGACAGGTTCTAAGATTCCTCTGCCAGTTCCCTAACTCTGATACTCTGGGTCAAATCAGTCTCAAGGATGTTACTGGGCTCTCCTCCAAGCAGTCGCTTATCTGTGCAATGTTGCAGCCCTCCAGTAGAAGGTAAATCCCTCCAGGCACTGCTGTGTCTTGAATTGAATTACATATGATGGAAGAGGCCTGGATTTAGAGATGAGGGGAGCTGGGTTCAAATCCCACTTCTGACACTTATTCCCAGTATGACCTTAGGCCTATTTCCTCACCTGTAAGATGAAGGCGGGTGGCCTAGAAGGTCTCTGAGGCCCCTTCCATCTCTTCAGCTGTGAGACTGTGGACTGAACTCTCCTTTTCCACCACCCATCACTCTGACCCCTACCTAGTCTTCTTTGCTGCCACTTTCACTTCCTTGTTGGCCCACCATAAACCCGGACTGAGAGGCCAGAGCATAGGAGGGAGACTGACCTTTTTTTTCTCAAGACTCCAAAGCAACAGCAAGGAGTTCTGAGGCCCTTTCTCAGCCGAGGGCACCTTGGCCATACTTCGTTGCTAAACTGAATACCAGGAGACTATCCATAAATGAATAGCATGACTGGATCAATGTAAAAGAATTATAAAAGCATTGTAACATAAAACTCTCGGGCTCAGTATCATTAGGGGATTTACCCAATCATTACTGCCTGAGATACCCAAGTCTCCTCTGACTCCTTGCTCTTCTTCATACCCCACATAAGGTTAAGAGTCATGCCAACTTGGCCTTGGAGATACCCCATAATTATGGCCCTTTGTCTATATGCCATGGCCACCATCCTAGTCTAAGGCCAGCTGGTCTCCTATCTAATCTTGATTTCAGTCTCTCATCACCTTGCTTGAACCTAGGTGTCACCAGACTAATCGTTACTACTTCGTGGCACTGTTCTTACCCCAAAACAAAATGGTTCCCCATGATGACCATTATAGGAATCTTTTGCCTAGAATTTAAATTACTCTATAATCAGGTCCAACCTTATTTCCCACAACTCTACAGCATAAACTTCCTCTAACCAGGACAGTCTCATCAATGAAATAGCTCATACTCAATGGGTTTTCTTCCATGGGTATCAAAATGTAGAGGGTACCTGAACTCTATCAGGTAAAGACAACAGAGTTTGGTTCAGATGAGCTCTCACGTGGTCTAGGCCTGTCCCGCTCTTTCCCCCTAGATGGGACCTGATAGGATCCCAAAGCCTTCCCTCAATTCCCTGATGTCTAAGGTCTCCCTCACCACCCCACACCAACCCACATACGTTGTGGGGCTTGTTCTGGATGACAGAAGTGCCAGTTAAACCATTGCCTGACTCCAAGCCTTTGCACAGGCTGGCTCCAAATCTTACTTTCCCCTGATGTCCCCTGCACACAATGACCTCTCCCTTCTCTTAACTCAAATTCCAGCTAGCATCCCAGCTCTCAAAGTCATTTATTGCAGATGAGGGTGTGGCTTCTCTCCCCACCTAGACTGAGAGCTCTGGGAAGCCCAGAGGCACATACCCCCTGTCTTCTGTATCCCCCTTGCCCCGACAATTCAGAATTGGCAGAATAAATGGAGTAAACATGGGAAAACTTTTTGCAGAGCAAAAAATGCAGAGTAAAAAGGAGAAAAAAGCCAAACTTAATAACAAAAGGTAAAATCAACATGGAGAGACAACAAAACTCTGGTCAAAGATGATGGACAAAGCTATTGCCACACCGTCAAAGTAAAAGGACACACATCCTTGCCGTATGACCTTGGGAAAGTCATTTGACCTCTCTGTGATGTCATCTGCAAAATGCGGGGGCAGGTCCATTTCACCCACAAATCAATGGTGCTTGTTGATCTTTGAGGTCCCACCCCACCCTTAATCTATGATTCTGTAATCCTTTCTGCCAATAATTGACAGCAAGGCATTCGAGTTCTCTGACCTTCCGTCTCCTCAATTGTAAAATGAGGGTTGGTGTTCAGTGAATTTCCTGGGTACCTCCTACCAGGTCGGAATCTGGGTGCCTACAAGCGGGGGAGGGGGGTGTGCCAAAGCCAGCCTGTACTGGTTCAGGAAATCTGGGGTTAAAATTGTCAAATACTACAAATCAGGGCTTGATGGACTGATTCTTGTTGTCTAGACTTTAGAAAGTGATGGAGAAATGTTAGTGCAAATTAAACTTTAAAATGTGTCATGCGCCAACGTGGAACTATGTTTTACAAGGTTGTACATGTATAACCTATATCAGATTGGTCACCATCTCCGGGAACAGGGAGGGGAGAGAGGGAGGGCAAGAATTTGGAATTCAGAACTTTTAAAAAAAACTTTTTAAATTGTTTGTACATGTAATTGGGGAAAAAAATTAAAATATATTTTAAAAATATGTCACACATACATTTCCTTTGAGCTGGCTGTGTTATACATTTTCCAGCATACCTGCCTGTATATAGACAAGTAAGCAAAGAAATAAGAATGAATGAATAATGAATATATGAATAAATGGAGACATTTTCTTACATTGGGAAAAGACCATACTGGTTATCAAAAGACTTGGGATCTCAGCTAGCTTTGCCATTAACTTATATGACGCTCATTAAAGACCTTTCTCTCCAGGCCTCTGTTTCTCCTGAGGCATGAGGAGGCTGGAGAAATTGGTCCCTCAGGGTCTTTCCAGCTCAACATTCTGAAAGCCTGACAACTTTCCAGGACTGGGGAGGTACCGTTGCAGCCCGAACATGATACTCAATAGTCAGGAAACCAACTGATATCATGATTGCCAGTCTCAAATGTTTAGCAAGTGAAAAATCCTGCCATGTGGGAAGGAAACACAGAAGTTCTCTTCAGAAGAGACCTCTCTGGGGCAAAGAGCCTGAAGAGACAGGGCTAATCCAGTTTATTTTAAAAACTGTTCTTGGGTAAGTGGTTCCAGGTCTCTTTTGCTCAGGGATGTGCTGGAGCCAGATCAAACCAGCTCACAAGAGCTGATTGTTAAATTTTTAGTGTATTTAGAAAAATTTTTTTGAGAGCCAGTTAATTTAACATTTACCATCATATGCCTGCCTATGCCTTTCCAGGACTCTCCTAAAACCTTCCAGAAATAAGTTCTGAAGAACAGGAAACAGACTCACTGAAACATCAAGAGTTATAAAAGTGAAATAAATAAAATGCTCACCAGGGAACACAATAGGCATCAAATCTTCCCCTGCCTCAAAGAGTGAGAGAAAACAAATAAAAAAAAACAAAAACAAAAAAAAACCCAAAAACACAAAACTGAAAATGCAGACTTACCCGTGGTGTCCGCTTCCTGGGAAATGTTAGGTTGAGATAGTTATTAAAAATAGATGATTTGGCTAAACTAAAGTCACCATTTTCTCCATAGTTTTTACCCAAAGAATCTGTTAGGAAAAGAAAAAAAAAGATTGAAATCGAGAGCTTGACAATGTGTTAACACCAGGTTTAGGAGTCCTTATACTATGGGAACAAGCCAATTATGGTTCCCCAAGTGTATTCTGGGAAGGATCCAAAATGGCACCTAGTTTTCCAGGTCCCTGGGGGCTAAAAAAGGTACTAGAGGTTGGGAGGGGGACCAGGGTGGTGTCACAACATCTCTGCCCATGCAGGCCCAAGGAGATATGATGCTCCCTTTAAAGTAGGGGATACTTCCCAAAGAGATCGTAAAAATGGGAAAAGGATCCACATGGATAAAAATATTTATAGCAGCTTTTTTGTGGTGGCCAAGAATTGGAAATTGAGGGGATGCCCGTCAATTGGGGAATGGCTGAACAAGTTGTGGTATGTGAATGTAATGGAATACTATTGTGCTATAAGAAATGAGGAACAGGCAGACTTCAGAAAAACCTGGAAAGACCTATATGAACTGATGCTGAATAAAGTGAGTAGAACCAGGAGAACATTGTATACAGTAACAGCCACACTGTGTGATGACTGACTTTGATAGACTTGGCAATGCAAGGACCTAAGACAACTCCAAAGGACTCATGATGGAAAATGCTACCCACATCCTGAGAAAGAACAATGGAGTAGGAATGCAGAATGAAGCAAACTCTTTTCTGTTTTGTGTTGTTTTTTCTTTCTCATGTTTCCTCCCATTCATTCTAATTCTTCTATACAACATGACTAATGTGAAAATATGTTTAATAGGAATGTATATGTACAGCCTACATCAGATTGCAGGCCATCTTGGGGAGTAGGGAGGGGAGGGAGAGGGAGAAATTTAAAACTTACAGAAGTGAATGTTGAAAACTAAAAATAAATAAACTTAATTAAAAAAATTAAAATAAAGTAGAAGATACTTGAATTCATACAAGCTCATCTTCACTTCTAGGACACCATGAAGACAGCCCAAAAGACACCAGAAAAAGTCGGGGAGAGAAAGAGATACCTTGAGAACAGCACTGTGAGAAAGGGACAGGATAAGCCAGTAGCGTACACTGACCGTCAGCCATGGGACCTTCCCTTAGGCTACAAGGTCATCCCCTTTGGTGAGTGGGAGAGAAGGTAGGTAGCAGACAAGTATTCCCAAAATGGTTTTCCACTGGAGCCAGGAGAGACCGGACTTGGGCTCAATTTCAAGGGATGACTTGAGGACCCTGAACAAAACACCAAATTTCTCTGAAAAGCAAGATACTCATAGGCTTCTTACCAACAGCTCTGAGGGGTGTCCCTCGAAACAGCTCATAGAATTTCGAGAGGTACATGACCAGACTGAGCTTATCTGGCTCCTGGGCTGATGCCATCTCTTTTCCTGTGGTCATGGGGGGGATTCCAAACTCCCTCTCTGCAATGTCAAATGCCAGCTGGTTGTTCTCAATGGCATCTTCTTCATTCAAAGAGTCAAAGTTGCTAAGAAATGATGTGAGAAAAGTCAAAAGGATGGGAGATAATGGCTTCCTCCGACCACCCTCCAAAGCCAACCACACTCCTAGGTAAGCCTGTCAACATGGTGGAGCCATTGGAAGATACCAGAATACTGAAATTACTTCATCGGTTCAACAAGCATTTATTAGGGGCCTACTCTGTGCCAGTCACTGTGATGGACCCCAGGATACATAGAGAAAAATGAGAGTATTTACTGCTGTCAAGGAACTAATGTTTTATTGGTCAAGGTTAATAGTTGTTCCATAGTTTCAGTTGTATCCTACTCTTCATGACCCCATTTGGGGTTTTCTTGGCAAAGATACTGGCGTGGTTTGTCATTTCCTTCTCTAGCCCATTTTACAGATCAGGAAACTGGAGCAAACAGGGTTAAGTGACTTGCCCACAGTCACACAGCTACTAAGTGTCTGAGGCCAAATTTGAACTCAGGAAGATAAGCCTTCCTGACCCCAGGCCTGGTGCTCTATCCACCGTACCACCTAGCTGCCCAAAGGACTAGTAGATACCAGGTTAAAAGCTTCTTGAGGATATCAACACATCCACAGAGAAGTCAACACAAAATATATGCCAAGTAAATACAAAGTAATTTGGATCATAGATTTAGTGCTGAATGGGACCTCAGAGGCCCAGCTACTTTTCTCCTTCACTCATGTGTGCCCTCTCTACCTTGGAATGACTTTGTATTTACCATGCCTGGCACATAGCAAGCACTTGATCAATATTTATTTGTACTCATTTTTCATCAACTAATCTATAGTAATTTCCTCCAAGCAGAATGTAAGCTCCTTGAGGGTGAGCACATTTCCTTTTTGCCATTGTAGCCACAGTGTCTCATGCACAGTAGGCACTTAAGAAGTGTTTATTTAAAAAATGAACAAATATTGAAATAAATGCATGTTGACTAACTGGATGACCAAAATGTAAGAATATTGTAGTGAGCTGGGAAGGTGATTTAGCAGATAACCCTCACCCTGGCTCTTCACAGATGCATTGCAAATTGCCAACATCCAGCCGAGGAAATGATGGAGAGGGAGACCAAAAATTAAAGCCCCAATAGTGAAGGTCTGTACCACTTCACTAGTTATAGCTCCCACAGGCCTGTCCCACTCTGAGTCTTCCACCAGGTCCCTCTGCTATGAGCTGCCAGGGCCCAAATGGCACTCACATGAGTTCTGGTCTGAAGCGATGAATGAGTGCACATAAGGCAAGACCACTTCTCCAGGAGGTGGTCAGATCCGTGATGTTGACATGTTGGTAGCCTTCAGTCTGCTTCTGACACCAGGTTAAAAGCTTGTTGGGTCGGATGTCGGATTCTACGGTTTGGGCAAAGGACAGTGATGAAGGACTCCCACCACCCACAGGACCATCGGGCCAGAGTGATGGACCTGGAGAGGACCTTAGCAGCCAATCTGATCTAACTTCCTTACTTGACAGATATCCACAGAGGTTAAGCCATTTACTCAAAGTCATACAGGTAGCAAGCGACTGGACTTGGATATGAACCCCAGGACTGGTTGGTGAATCCCAGCCTCTGATTCTTCTGTAGCACACTGCCTCATCCATGTGTGCCATGCTAGGCTTTTGTTCCCCTTCAAATGTTGGAAATATGGAACAAAGGAGCCCGGGGGAAATGTCTGTCCACAACAGATGGTCTCCTCTTCATTCTACTCATTTCCTAGGCCTCTGAGTCTATCTGGGAAGGTGGCTTCTGCGACAGATCATAATCTGGGCTAAAATGAATGGTAGCTACAACTGGAAAGGTGTTACACTCCATCCATCCATCCAACCATCCATGCACCGACCCACCCATCCATCCATTCATCCATCCATCCATCCATCCATCCATCCATGCACCCACCCATCCATCCATCCATCCATCCATCCATCATGTCGTGGAAGGCACTGAGAAGGTCCAGAAGGAAGGTGACTTTGTCTTTGCCCTTCAGCACCCTATATTCCTATGAGGAAATTAAGAACAGACAGGAAACAACTAGAGAATAAACCTAGGTAAAAGCACAGGCTGAATGTAGAGCAAGGATGTGGATTAGACACAATCAGAGGCAGCAAGGAGAGAGCCATATTGTACAAAAATATTCATAGTGGCACTATTTGTGATAACAAAAAGCTGAAAACAAAACATGTTCTCAAGAATTGGGGGATGGCCAAACAAAATGAAACACTGGTACGTAACAGTGTGTTACTGACTTTTCTAATCATTAGCTCATATTTAAGGTTACCAGAGCACATTACAAATACTCTCATTTAATCCTCAAAACAACCTCGGGTGCTATTATTATACTCATTGGACAAATGAAGAAACAGGCTGAGAATGATTAAAGTGACTTGCCCAGGGTCACAGTGCACATAAGTATCTGAGGCAACATCTAGAACTCCATTCCCTCAAGTATCCAGCTGACTTAAAAGAAATGACAAACTGGAAGGATTCAGAGCAACCCAAAAGACATATATGAAGTGATACAAAGTGAAGACAACCAAGCCAGTATATGAATGCAATAATTTTGGTCGCTCTGGACCTGGGATTTCACTGGTATAGGGATCTTCCAGAGAGTGACTCCCTCTACCAGGACAAACACTCTTAGAGAGTTGCCTGAATGTTGACGTGACCTGTCCATGGACACGCACGTAGGATGGGTCAGAGGCTGCAGGCCTTGGATCTAGGACTCTAAGGCCAGCTCTCTCTCCATTGTCCTGGGCTTCCTCTCGCCCAATGACCACAACAATGTAAATGAAAACATCCCACGAAGGCAACAAAGCCAGGTCAAGTAAATACGATAGATAATGTGATAACAAGTTATTAGGGTCAAACGCATCTTCCTTTTTTGTTAATCACCGTCAGAAATCAAAGACAGAAAATGCCACTCTCATCGATCCAGTTGACAATTTTGTTTAAGGTGGAAATACTGTGTGAGGGGCAGGTTTGGAGTTTGCTGAAAAGTCCATAGTGTCAAAACAAAATGCATTAGTAATTCATTTTAAAAAGTCAAGGGAGTTGAAATGCAACATGGACAGGAAGGAGATGATAGAAAGCAGGGGATGGAATTCTAGGCAAATGAGATAAAGCAGAATGCCAAACTGCTATCTTTTATGGAGCTCAAAGAGTCTAGGCCTCTAGAGAAAGAAAGAGAGTGAGGGTCAGTGAGGTCAGAGCAGACAAGGCCCTGAGGGAGCTTTCTGACAGTGTGACTATCCACCTTCCAGACACACAGTCCAATTCTTCAGTCCTATACCCACAGTCCCCTTCCGATAACCACATCCCTCTACCCACCTAGGAACTAAAACACAGAATTCTGCTCATCGCAGAAAGAGTGTGATGAGAGGGACTCACCCCGCCGGGAGAGACTGATTGATCTTCTTATGGAGCCCAATCTCTCAAGAGGCAAATGGTGCAGCTCCGTGGTTATGTACAAATGCTTTACCTGAAAAGAGGCAAAGACTGGACAATGGCGTGCTGCCATATGCCATCCATGTCCCCCTGGGCATGCACGATCCTCCACCCCGCCATGTTCACAATTCCTTTTTTCTTCTCTGCTTTTCTCTATCATTGGACAACACAGCCTAACACAGGACAGTCAGTGAAGGCAGGCGTATCATACACTGTTAGCTCTCAGTAACTCATGTTAAGAAATAATGGTATGGACCCCAGGATTCAGATTTCGACCTGGAGGGACCTCACAGCCTCCTCATTTAACATGAGAGAATTATGGCCCAGTGACCTTGCCCAAGCTGCCTATAGCAAATACTTGAGCCCAGATTCACACCCAGGACCTTTGACCGCAAATTTAGTAGTCTGGCTGCCTTGTATGATGTCTAATTACAAAGTACGATTAGCCTGGGTGGTTTTTGACAGCATGATGGGCAAGGTGAATAAACAAACCCACGACTCAATGAGATCAGGGATGAGGAATGGGGTTGGGGGGATGGTGTGAGGAGAGGGACCGAGTCATCCTCGGAGGCATGTTGTCCAAGTGGCTTGCAAAGTACATATATGGCATAAGAAGGACTAAGTAACCACTTCCTTCTCTTCTCTGGGTAATGAGGAAAGAATGTGGAATACTTTCCTCTTTGAGTGTCCTGGGCTGGGAGGGTAGGGGAGGAAAGGTAATTGCTGGTGTGGGTTTATATGTCTGCCCCAAGATCTCAAGCCATGCTTCCCTGACCAAGCCAAGAGGAGCCCAACATAGGGACAGGGGGTCCAGGGAGAGGCTGACCTGATGGGGCCGGACACAGTTTGAGTTGAGGTTTGGGTACCGAGTGCCAGGGTCGAGGGTATACTGCTCAAAGTTCTTACTGATGTTTTCTGGAGTCGTCTGAGGCAACAGTCGATAAAGACTCTCCCTGTTTGGAACCAGAATCCAACAGTGAGAGGCTGCTTGAGAGGCCCTGGGACCCTTCCCTGGAGGAAGCTGTTGTTTCTCATACCTACAAGCAGCATTTCCCCCACCATGGCCTACCCATCCATGGGAACTCTGCAGAGTTTAGGCAGGCAGAGCACAGAGAGTATGTTTGGGAAATCTGCAGCTTCAGAGAAGCCCAGCTCCGTGGAGTTGTGTGGTCCTGATATAACTGTCCCTTGGGAGAGACTGTTCTTGAGCAACAAGGCCAAGGCACCACCCTGCTGCCCTATGTGTGCATGGTCACCCTTCCCAAAGCCTGTCCCTCCCCTCCTCTAATGTTTGTGACCACTGCAGCATCCCTAAGTGCATGGCCACAAGTATCCCAGGGAAGGAAAAAAAATCACACAATCATTATATTCAGGAAAAGGACTTTAATGGGGAGCCATTAATTCCAACCTTCCCCCTATTGCAAGAATCCCCTCTCATAGCAAAGGAGCCAGAGACACCCTTAGAACCTAGTTCTATTAAAGCATAGCCCCTCTGCCTTTGGGGCCACCAAGTGTTATCAGGCCTTGGAGCATTCCCAGGACAAAAGCAATTAGTTTTGCTGCTTCGAGTCTCTCCCTTCCCCAATCTGTCCTCCACAAAGCTTCCAGAATGATATTCCTAAAGCATCTGTTGTTGCTGAGTCGTTTGAGACATGTCTGACTCTTCATGACCCCATTTGGGGTTTTCTTGGCAGAGATACTGGAGCCATTTCCTTCTCCAGCTCATTTTACAGATGAGAAAACTGCGGCAAACAGGGTTAAGTGACTTGCCCAAGGTCACACAGCTAGTGAGTGTCTGAGGCCAGATTTGAACTTAGGAAGAGGAGTCTTCCTGACTTTAGGCCCAATGTTCTATCCACTGAGCCACCTAGCTGCCCATTCCTAAAGCATAGTTCTGACCAAATCAATCGCGCCTCAGTAATCTTCAGTGGCTCCCTTACTGTCTCTAGGAACAAAATACAAACTCTTCTGTTTCTCTGTCTCCCTCCCTCCGTCTCTCTCTCTCTCTCTCTCTCTCTCTCTCCCTCCCTACCTCCCTCCCCCCCTCCCTCCATCCCTCTGTGTGTGTGTATGTCTGTCTGTCTGTCTCTCCCACGGTGCTATTTCTAAAGCCAAATTCTGACCATAACACTCCTCAGTTCAAAAACATGCCAGTGGCACTCCATTACCTCTAGAATCAAACAGAAATTTCTGTTTGGCATTAAGAGCCACTCCCAACCTTGCTCCAATCTACTTTTCAAGGCTTGTTAAACCTCATTCCCCTTAATGAACTCTGTCTTCTAACTGAACTGGGCTTCTTACAGTTTCATACAAACAACACTCCGTTTCTGAGTTCGAGTCATTTCAGCACTCACCGCTCAGCCAGGATCTCAAGGGGCGGGATTCCCTGGTCCCAACTCTTCACCATCCATGCTGTATCAAAGGCTGCCAGGAAACCTCGAGCACAACCTGTCCCCATGGGCCAAAAAGGCTAGAGGGGAAGAAACAACCAAGAACTTAGCATCCAACGGCCCGGATACTAAAGGTTCCTTCCCACTGTTCCTTAAGGTTCTTAGACCAACGCAGCCTTTTGGTTTAATGGGCTCACAAACATAGCCATAGAAACAGGGAGAGGACCAGCTTTCCATGGTATAAGGCTGACCCGTCTGGCTCCCCTATAGCCCAATTATTCTGAATGGTCTGAGCAAAAATGGACAACTTAGGACTGAAAAGGGTTACCTTAAATCAAAAGGGTATTATATGCAAACGCACGCACACAAATGGATCAGAATCTCATCCTGCTAGAATAAAGAGCTGGCTCCCTTTGTTTTTCTAGTAAGTAAATGGGCTTTCAGAAGGCCAAGAAAGTTCTTTAATGAGTACTGCCAACTGGCCAAAGTCTTCCCTGAGATGTTCCTGGAGCCAGCTGTGATGGAGTAGATCCTGTTTGAGTTAACAAGAGCCCAGGGACCCACCCCATTACGTAACAGGAATTTTGTTCTTTAAAATGCAAGTTTATACTCCTAATGCAGAAAGCCAAGACAAGCAGTACCTCTAATAAGCTGTCTCCCACCAAGGCTACAAGAAGCTGATGGGATTGTCTCTCCCGGACTAGGGCAGCATTCTCAGAGGCATACATGGAGGTGAAGTCGAACATCGCCACATCAGGCTGGCCATAGTGATTCATGGCAAAGTCCAGGGAAGGCAGCTGGTAATTGGTAGCAAAGTCAGCTGCTTCCCTTGCATAGGAGAGCAGGCAGTCTTGGTTTACATTCTCCGGGCCAAGCAGGAGCTCCGTGTCAACATAATCCTGTGGGGAACCAACAATACGTCACAATGGGGATCAAGACGAGAGCTCAAAAGCAGAGCTGAAAGAATACTGGGCAAAATGTTGGTGATAATGTGAGGGAAAACAACACTGAGAGCCAGGGGACTTCAGAACGATGCAGTGACCCACCATGACTCCTGACAATTGATGGGGACATACTGCACGCCTGTCAGCCAAGAGGTGGTAAACTATGGGGGTGGAATGGGGTACGTATCACCAGACAGAAGCAACATATTGGTTTGTTTGGCTCAACTGTACTTCTTGGTTACTAGAGAGAATTCAAGTATGTATGGAGATGGTTACTGGGAAATGACAATGATATTTATAAAAGCATTGGTAGAACATTTTAAAAATTCTCATCAAAAAATGCCACAAAGTATAATTGGATTCAGAAAAGAATTTGATAAACCAGGGTTCATCTTCAGAGGAGGATACTGAAGTAAAAAAACCCCCAAAGAGTCATGTTAAATGATCACTCGCCCAAAAAGAATTTACAGAAGATCTCAAAAAAGACTTTAAAAATTAAATGACAGAGATGGAGGAAAAACTAAAAAAAATTAAAATTAAAATAATCCAAGAAAAACAAGAAGGTTATGAAAGGAAAATCAACCAATTAGAAAAGGAGATCCAGAATCTCAAGGAGGAAAATGACACCTTGAAAATTAGAATTGGGCAAAGTGAAGCCAGTGAAATTATAAGAGATCAAGAAATAATTAAACAAAACATGAATAATGAAAAAATAGAAGAGAAAGTGAAACATCTTATAAGAAAAATAGCAGATTTGGAGAACAGACCAAGAAAATATAAAAATAATTGGAGTAAATGAAAGTCATGATCAAGAAAAGAATCTTGATACAATAATACAAGAAATAATTAAAGAAAATTGTCCTGAAGCATTAGAACAAGGCAGGGAAGTAGAAATGGAAAAAAATCCATCGCACACAACTTAAAAGAGATCCTATGAGGAAAACTCATAGGAATATCATAGTCAAATTCCGGAGCCCCCTGCTCAAGGATAAAATATTAAAAGCATCGAGAGTAAAACAATTTAAATATGATGGCGCCACAATTAGAATTACACAAGACCTAGCAGCAGAGATATTAAAGGATCACAGGTCTTGGAACACAATGTATCGAAGAGCAAAAGACCTGGGGCTCTGGCTGAAAAAATCATACCCTTCAAATTTCAGTATTATCTTGAAGGAAAAAAAAATGGACATTTGACAAACCTTCACACTTTCAAGACTTTGTTAAAAAAAAAATCCTCAACTTAACAGAAGATTTGACAAGAGAAACATAAGGTACACACCAAAGACTGACTATAAGGGATTCATAAGAACAGACTACTTACCTTTCATATAACATAAAATGTAAAATGTATGTTTAACATTCTTATTAATAATTGTCGAGCTCATAAGAAAGAGGGGGATAAACCTGACTATGATATGAATTTAAAAAGTAAAACCACTTAGAAACAATTAAAAACAGTAACTATTTTATACAAAAGAGGTGCAAGAAGAAGAAAGGACATGGAGGATTTAGATGGGGGAGGAGGGCTGGTAGTTCTGGTAACCTACTTTCATCGGGAATGGGTTTAAGAGGGAACAATACATATATATCCAGAAGAGTATAAAAGTCTTCTAAATTTAAAGAAACAAAATGGTAGGGGTTTAGTGTCAGGGGAGAGGACAAGGGAGGGATTAGGACAAGGGAAGGATTTTTAGAGGGGAGAATGAGGGAATAGGTAAAAGGTGTTTAGATTAATGGGAATGGGAGGATAGGGGAGGGATCCTTGGGGAGGGGAAGGCAAGTAAAAGGAGGGCAGGGTGGTTGGTGGAGGAGGGGGCTAGGCAAGTAATAGGCAGGAAGGATAGGAAACAAAATATATGTGCAAACATAAAAAACAAAGATCAGGAGATTATGTTTGGGAAAGTATATGTCTATATACACATGCATATATGTACAAGTGTATGTATATATCTGTATATGTATCTATATATCAAGAAATATCTAAATTATATAGTAGCCTTCTTGGGGGTGGGGGAGGGGAAAAAGAACAAAGTTAAAAAGTGCACAGCAGAGAACAAAAGAAAACACAAGGAAGCAAAGAAAAGATGGACAATTCTCAACACAAGGTGTAGTATTTATCATATAGGCTTTCTTGAAATGAAAATTTATTGTTACATATTTTGAATCCTCCCCTATTTTCTGCTATGCACATGACATGCTTTTTCTCTTACTTTATATTTAAGTTTCAATATGTAAGTTTATGATATGTTTTTGTTTCTTTTCTGTATCTTATATTTGTGTTTTGGTAAAATAAAATAAAAAAACTGCTTTAAAAAAAGAAAGAAAAAAATGTTACTTAAAGCTGTTCTTTTCCTGGAAAGTGGACAAAGACGGGCCCAGCTTTGGGATATTTTGGGCATTATGCTCCAAAGGGCTATGTCAGACAACCTTGGAGATAGAAAGGACCTTTGAGTTCATGTAGGACAGCCACCAGAGGGTATCATTTATTCTTTTACAACGTCATTAAACACCTACTGAGTACAAAGCACTGTAGGCAAGGAGAGAGACAGAATCCAACAAGCACATACTAAATGCCTACTACGTGTGCAAGGCACTGGGGTAGATGCTGGGGAGACAAAGTCAAGAGAAAAAACAATGCCCCAACTCCCCAAAAGCTAACACTATATCCTGGGAAAGAACCAACAAGTAAATAGACAAAACAGATGCGTGGTGATTTAAGGAGTATTGAAAGAACATTAATAACTACTCACTGGGATTTTCCTTAAGACACTACCCATGAGCTAAACTTTGAACAAGGGATTCTAAACGGTACAGAGGAGGAGGAGGGAGTATGTTCCAGGCACCATGCAAAGTCTTGGAGGTGTGAAACAACGTGGTGAGTTCAGGCAACAGCACACAGACCAATTTCACTAGGACACAGAATGCATGAGATGTGAAATAAGTGGGGAAAGGTAGGTAGGAAGCAAACTGAGCTGAAGATGGAGACACAGATCATAGAAGGTAACAAGTTGGACTTCTCTTAGTCACCCAGCACACACCTGCTGCCTGTTGCAAGAGGAAAGGATACGAAAATTCTCAGTACATCAGGTTGCCACAGGGGTGGGGACGAGGGTGGGGACACGATGGTACTTTATACTATAATAGGGGGCTTCCTGAAGGTTCTTGGTCAGTTGTTGTTGCTTGTCCTTCGTTCTCAAAGAGGACCATGACATCGGGAAGGTGAGGCCGTGACTTACAAGTGGACTTGGGATATAGGAAGATTATTTTGCCAACTATGTGGAGAAGAGACCAGAGCATAGAGACTGGAAATGGGGAAACCTATTGAAGACTATCATATAGTCAGGGTGAGTCATGATGAGGTCTTGAACCAGGGTGGTGGCCACATGAACAGAGGAAGGAGACCTTGACGTTAAGACATGTAAGCTCCTCAAGGGCAGTGGATGGCTTGTTTTTATCTTTGAACCTATCCCTAGTGCTCAGCATGGTGCCTGGTATATGGCAGACACTTAATAAGTCACTTATAACTTTAATGATTATGAAAAGTAGAGCTGACATGACTTAGCAAATTGACTAGTTATCTAAGGTAGAATGTACCAGACCTTATAAGGGAAAGGAAATACTCTGAGCCAGGGGGTAGAGGAGAACAAGGAGGAAGCTGTTCATCCCCACAAGCACCCATTTCTTCCTCTGAGCGCCTCTACCCACCACTTCCCTGCTCCAGGGGTGCAGGGGGAACAGGTGGAGCTTCAAGAATGATGTCTAAGGGGGCACCTCCCACTGCTGAGGCAGATGCGATAAACAGGAAGTATGTAAGGGAGGACAAAGAAGTGATGAGGGCCAAACAGTACCTCTTAATATTTGAGCAATGGGAAACCCAGAGGTGGAGATCTTCAGTCTGGGATCTACTGCCTAGGGAGAAAGCAGGTTTGGGGACAGAGTACAAGGGGGACTATTGAATGAAGCCAGAGGTTCAGAAGGGGACAATACTTTGGTTCATCATAAGAAGACCAGAATAAGGGTAAGACAGAAGAACAAAGATATAGGAAGATTGAGGGTCAAGGGAAAAGACCCCACAGCGTATCTGTAGAAATAAGCAAGCCAACTCAGGGAAACGGGCAAGGCACTTCGGATCTAGAAACAGGGAAAAGTCGAGAAAGATTTTCTTGTGGGCAGACCCAAGGGACATAAACTGAGTCCGCAGGTCAAGAGGCGACCAGGAGAGCAGTTTCAACCTGAAGCCAAAGGGGCTGGACCTAGGGCCCAGACTGGAAGAGATCTGCCTCCTCCAGGGACCTCTGGGCTGGAGGAGGTGGAAATAGGACAAACTATAAAGAAGCCTGTTAGACCCAAGGAACAAACCCCAGGAGAAGGGGCTGGTGACCGGAGTGGATACTGCTGTTGAGCTGCATCTGGCCTGGGAGTATAGGAAGCTTTTAAGTCTGTGCCAAGCTCAGTAATAGGAGAAGGTTTGTGTGGTGTGTGGATTTGACCGTGAAATTCTCTCACACCGCAGTAAAGTCTATCTATAAACACAAAATGACTCTATGTACCAGCTTCATGGACACGGACATCTCCAGAGAAAATGAAACCTTGCAGAAAAGCCCAAACCCGAAAGGCGACAAAGAAACGTCATTGGAGACCTCTGACAACCAGGAAACGACCTATGTGGGGACGAGGGCAAGGGGTCAGGGTTTACCAGCTGGGCACTATGTCATCAGAAGGGAAGAAAGTAAAGAAGGAATGGTAGATGGAGTGTGAAGAACAGAGGTGGCAGGGAGAAGAAAAGCTTTAAATCTGGGGCCAGCAGGTCTGGGTTCCAATTCCAGAACAATGCATTGCCTTGGGCCAACCGTTTTCTTCACTTCCTCTTCTTGGGCCACACAAATGGCTTCTAAGGTTCCTTCCAGCTCTCAATCCTATGAATCGAGGAGCATCGCTCAGGGGAGGAGGCGCCTCCAAACGTACCTCACAGAAGAGGGGACTCAGTGCTACACTTCATAGCTCTGAGTTATTTAGCTCATTTATGCCCAACCATAGCCCTTTGAGAATTCTAAGCTCTGCAGGGCTAGCCATGTGCCACTGGACAGCAGAAGCCATATCTTCTTCATCTCCATATCCCGCTTGGTGGCAAGTGTGCAGCCCCGCCCATACTACGTATTCAGTTCCAAAATGTAGTTATGGTAGATCATATCAAATGCTGAATTGGGAGTCAGGAAAACCTGCCTCAGACCCTTACTGGATACATGACCCTGGGCAAGGTATGTAAACTTTCTGACCTGTATAATGGGTCTAATTCCCTCCTGTATCACTGCCTTGACATGATGGAGGGGTTTCCTAGCTCAGGGAAACCATGAGCTATGCTGTGCGGAGTTACCCAAGACAGGTCATAGTGGAGAGTTCTCACAAAAGGCAATCCAGTGGAAGAAGAAATGGCAAACCACTCCGGGATCTCTGCCAAGGAAACCCCATGGCCGGTGTTTATTCTATGGTCCACGGGGCCATGAAAAGTCAAACGTAACCGGATGCCTGAACACCAAACAACGGGTGTAATAACGTCTTATTGAACAGTACCTACCTTAGAGGTGCGAATGAGCAACTGTATATAAAACAGCTCATAATTGTCAGCTCTTACTGGCAACCACAACAGAAGATGAGTCCTCTGTATTACCAGACTCTAGCACGAGGCCTTTACCCGGCCTCCACGAACTTTATTTTTTTAATGTTATTTTTAAATTAAAATTAAATTATTTTGATGACTATATTTCACTAAATTGGTTTCCTTTGTGTTTTATTTGACGCATATAGACAACACTCTGAGAGGAGGCTGATAGGCTACCAAAAGAATCCATGATACAAAAATTGGTTAAGAACCCCCTACTCTGTAGGAACAGCCAGGTGGCTGAATGGGTAGAGCGCTGGGCCTGGAGTCAGGAAGACCTGAGTCCAAATCCTGCCTCAGAAAGTTACTAGCTGCGTGACTCTGGGCAAGTCACTTAACCTGTTTGCCTCAGTTTCCTCATCTGTAAAGATGGGGAAAATAATAGCACCTCCCCCCCAGGGTAAGTATTAAATGAGATGTTGGTTGTGAAGTGCTTAGCACAGTACCTGGTACCACATAAATTTCATCTCTTATTATTAGTTCTACAGGAAAGTTGTGCGTTATTTTGGTTCACGGTGATTGCAAATGTGACCTCGGAGGGACAAGAGTTTTGAAGACCCCTGGCTCAATGAAAAGGTCACTGGGCCAAGAGAATTCTAGAGGTTGGTTCTGTTCCTGGCTTAACCACCAGCTGGCTGGCTGAGTCACACGTCCTTCCACTGGTCTGTCTGCACCTCTGGCCCCTCATCTGTCCAACAAGGGCGCCCACTGTTCACCCTTGTCCCTACATCACAGGGCTCTTGTACAGAGAGCAGGAGATAAGAAAGTGTGCAAGGGTCATTGTTAGAAGCATTTCATACAGAGCTGGGGAAGACCCTGGGGAAGATTCTAATGGATTAAAAAAATGTGAAGTTAAATTTTCAAAACTGACAGTAACGCCCCTCTGTCCTGGGGCTTTAAGATTTACCTAGTGCTTGCTTCGATGACCTTATGAGGCAAGGAAGGGAGTTATCATCAATCCCCATTTTAGAAGGGAGCAAACAGGCTCAGATTAGTTAAGTGACTTGCCCAGGGTCACAAAGCTAGTAGATAATTGAGCTGGGATTTCAGCTCAGAACTTCTGGCTCCAAAGCCTTGCTGCCTCCCCTCAAGGTGAAGAAGCTTCATGCTTTTGACTTGCTCAGATATTCTGGCAATCGTCTTGCCCCACAGCCTGAGGGTGGTGCCACTGAGACCACCTGCAGTTTGGTCTTTCTTCCTGGGGACTTTCTCAACAGTCTCTGCCAAGGTGTTGCACATGCTAATATGAAGGAAGCCCTAGGGAGAACTGGATTACATATGCTGCGTGAGCTGCTGTTGCAGAAACCTGGCAAGAGAAGGGATGCATTCTTCAGAGACAAATGGCGATGACTGAGTGAGGTGTGTTTGGCCTAGAGAATGACGCTGACCTCCCATAGCCCGATCCTTATCTTGCTACTCTCTAGGGCTTGGGAACTGAGAGTAGAGACTCCAGGGACACCTAATGCTTCGTGTTCTTACCACGGTTCTCTTAGCCACAGATGCCCTGGCTATCTGATATTCAAGCGCCAGGAGATTGTAGCCAATACCAAGTGCAGAAGGGGCTGGAGGACGGAAGAAAGGCACTGCAGCAAGGAAAGGAGACTAGCAGATGATCAGAAAAGGCAAAGAAAGATAAAATAAAGACAAAGGCTTGGAAGCTGGAACAGGGACACATAAGATGAGCGAGCCAGAGACGTCTTTTAACTTCCAATACTCCGATCCTGAATATCTATGATTTATATAATGAATAACCACTTATACCATAGCCAGGAGGGGCAATGAAACAGGGATGACAGAGGAAAGCTGTCTTTAAGTCAGGGAGCCCCACATTCAAGTTTGACATCTGACACAGGCTGGACAAGCCAGTGAATCTTTCAGGCTCTTGAGGAAAGGCTTGAAGATTTTAAGTTATAGAGGAGCTGCATATCTGAATTGGTAACAGGAGTTTCTGTGCTAGAAATTCCCCAAAGTAATTAAATCATCGATCTGTGCCCCTCAAAGCCAACATTCTAACCTTACATTTCTGTACAGTTTAACAAAATATTGATATCCGTTATCTTATTTGAACCTCAAAACTTCCAGGTGAAGGATGCAGGGCAGGTATTCTGAACCTCATTTTACATATGAGGAAACTGAGGCTCAGAGTGGTGCTATGACTTGTCCAAGTTCACTCAGCAGAACCAGGATTAGAATCCAGGGCTTCCTACATCATTAGTATCATAATCTCAACTGCCACCTAACCAGGTTTGGCTACTCAGAAAACAGAACTAGATTTGCAGGGACTTGGGGGAAGGAAGAATTAACTGAACTCATAAAAACAAACCAAAACCCCCCCACCACAAGTCTAAACCTTTGATTGAAGACCTCTCTTAAGCTCACAGCCTACCCAGGATTGGGACAGAAGCAGAGATTCCCATGTAATAATGTGACCAAGGCTCCTACAGCTCCCTGATCCCAACCTCCTCCAACAAGAGGAGGAAACCAGGCTGGATAGTCAGGGAAAGAAATGTTCCAGCTAAAATGTAGTTGAGCAAGTCAGCCTCCATTCCTCATCTGTAAAATGGGAATGATAAGGGCACTTATTTCATAGAGCTGTTATGAGGATCAAATGAGAAAAATATGTAACACACTCCACAAACTTCAAAGCACTATATAAAAAATTATCATTATAACAAATATCCTTAGCAGCATTTTGAAAACAAAATAGGCACAGTATTCATCAATTGGGGAATGGCTTCACAAATTATGGGATGTAAAAGTAATGGCCGATTTGGGGCCATAACCAACAATGGATATGAAGAATTCAGAGAAGTATGGGAAGATTGGCCTAAGGGATGCAGAGTGAAGGAAGCAGCCCCCAGAGAACAGTATACACACAAAGACCACTGTAACCCAAATGCCAATGCTGAAAAATACTTGAACTTTGATGAATCATAATGAACATTCTTAGTCTTTGAGAATGAAAGGAACTTTCTCTCCAGAGAGAGGTGTGGGGACTCCAGATGTGGAAGGCGGCATACACTGTCAGATGTGGCCACTGCATTGGTTGGCTTCATGTAAATGTTTTTCTTTGCTATGAGGGTGAGTTCAGTGGAGAGTAGCAGTGGGAGGGGGAATAACTGGGGTGTGAAAACAAAAGACAGTAATAAAACTTAAAAATGCAAATGATCACTGTCCCCCGGAGTCCTAGGGAAGAGCTTCTCCAGGGGGTGTCCACCTACATTCACAATGACCCCCTTGTCCAGAAGGCTCTGTTTCTTTGCTGTCATCACAAAGTAGTGAGTACTGTCCTTGTAGTAGACGATGTTCTCCAGGTCGATCCCTACAAGGAGACAAACACAACATTTGTCAAACAAGGCATGGGACGCTCTCATTATTTCACTCCTTAGCATCCCCAGACCATATGTTCTTAAAGAACCTGACTTCGGTTTGTGGCCCGGATGGGATGTGTACAAGAGTTTACTGAACTAAGCATAGTCAGCTGATTCCCACCAAGACCCTGATGGCTTGAGTTGAATAAGATGACAAAGATTTGCTTTTATGGATATCCCCACCACCATATTGTCCACATGCTAGACAAAGCTTACAGTCGGAGCAGAAATGATGATCCACTGGATGGCATAGCGGATAGAATGCCGGGCCTGGAGTTAGAAATAACTGAGTTCAAATAGGATCTCAGACATGTAATAGCTGGACAATTGCCCTCCCTGGGCAAATCACGTAACCTCTGCCTCAGTTTCCCCAGCTTTAAAATGGGGATGATAATAGTGCCTCCCTCCCAGGGCTGTTCATGAGATAATATTTGTAAAGAACTGAGAACTTGGAAGCACTACATAAATACTAGCTACTGTTACTGTTCTCATTATATTTTTACTCAAGCCAAACAGATGCTGAAGTATCTAATCCTTGCTGAAAATACTTGGCACTAGAGGACAGAACCAGGAACGATGGGAGAACTTACAGGGAGGCTGATTTTATTTCAACATAATAGGAATAGCTCAGCAATTTCAGCTGTTCAACAAAGGAATGTGGGGTTGGGGTGGAGCAGTAATAGTGAGTTCCCTGTCAATGAAGTATTCAAGTGAGATGATGGACAGTCACTTTTTGGAGAGGAAATGTGCAGTTTATTTGGACTTCAGGTGGGGGCTGGACTAGATGACTTCTGAGGTCTACAGTATTATCCATTTGAAAGAAGGTAAGTTAACCAAGATATTAGGACCTCTACAACACAAAAGATGGGGTATCTTGCTATTAGGACACAGTGACAGGCAGTGTGGCATAATAGAGAGACAGAGCTGGTCTCTTGAGTTAGAAAGACCTGGGTTCAAGTTTCACCTCTGACCCACCCTGGCTGTGTGACCTTGGGCAAGTCACTTAACCCAGAAAACTCTTGAAAACTACAAATAGTAGAGGATTTGCTGAACTTCTTTGGAAGAGAGAATTTCCTTCCTGGAAATTCCCTCCACCAAAGAAATCCCAAGTCTAGACCAAAATAAGAAAAAAAATTAGGACAAGGTGGAGATACTCATGAGAATTCCTTTAATCCTATTCAATACGAAGCAGAAACAGGCAAATCATCTCCACAAGCTGTGATCACACAAAGCACTCTTCCCCAGACACTCTGACTTCTGTTAACAGAGAAGACCAAAAACAAATTTCAAAAGGACTCCACAAAGACACAACATATAAAAAGGCCCAAGTGAAAAAATTTTCAAAATTCCCCTATTCTGATCTCTCACCATTAAACACCTCCTATGTACCAAGCACTGAGCCAAGCCCAGGAGTCAGAACATCTCAAAGAATGAGAACTCCATGGGGCCCAGAACTGTTTTGTCTTGGTATTGCTAGCACCTGTCACGGGGCTTGGCATGTAATAAGCATTCGACAACATAGATTTAGGTCTGGAAAAGACCTTAGCGGTCATTTAGTTCAATCCCCTCACTTTGTGAATGAGGAAACCAAAGCCCAGAGAAGGTGATCTACCCAAGGTCACACTCAAACACAAATAAGATAACAAACGCATCAAGTCCATCATTAAGGCATGAAACACACCTAGAGTTTACTTATCTGGGGAAAAAATATTTTGTCTGTTTTGGTTTAAATTTTTAAAAAAAGACACTTGATGATAAGACTCCAGTCTCACATGAGGAAACCAAGGGGAAGCGTCTTGCCTGTGGCCACGTGGCTGGTAAATGGCAATGGTGGGACTAGAAAACCAGGTCTTGTGTCCCCCCTGGGTTCCAGGGCTCTCTTTCTCCACACTGCCCCAAGTCCTTCCTTAGAGGGCTCTCTCACTCAGATACCCAAAGGAATCTGTGATCTCTTCAATGGGAGTATTCCCTCCGACACTGAAGAATGGGAATCTAGCCTCAGTGACTCTTGCCCATTTCCTCCCCAATGTGTGATAGATTGGGGTTCTACCTGGTAGGCCTTTCTCCTGACCTTACAAGGTACCAGATGAGCTCATAAGCTGTTTCACTCTTGCTCTTGAAACATGACGATGATTTCTGATCATAGATTTCTTTGATAACACCCTTTGCTCCACTAGTCCTTTACATGCCCTTATTTGTAATGGGTGGTGACTCATACCCGCTATGTACCCCTACTGACCTCCAGGTGATAATTCATTTTTAATGCTTCAGAGATAGTAGTGGTCTATAACTTGAAGCCATGTAGCAACAGGACTGGCCCATGCTGGTTAAATAGACTTGGAGCCCTGCCAGGAAGCCAGAGCTCAGCTAGGAGTCAAGTCAACAAGAATTTAAGTGCCTACTATGTCCTATGCACTGTGCCAAGCCCAGAATCTAAGAAGAAAGGCAAAAAATGTCCTTACCCTCAAGGAGCTTATATTCTAATGGAGAGACAAAATACAAACCATTACACACATAAAAAGATGCATGCAAGATAAACTGGAGATAATCTCAGAGGGAAGGCAATGGATTTTAGAGGAACCAAGAAAGGCTTCTTGCAGAAGGTCGTGGGATTTTGAAAAGATAATATCTAGAGATTAACCCCTTGCTATCACTTTATCAAAGATACTTTTCCCTCCAGAGTTCTCAGCCCCTAAAAACCCAGGCTGCTTCTCTCTGTGTATTTTAAAAGCACTGGACTCTAAAAAACTAGACTTTAAAAATTGGGGGACAGGGTGGGGGATGGACTTTTAAAGGGATGTGTGGATTGGGATTTTGGAAGGTGGGGAGAAAGGATGGGGGACTTTTTGAGGAGTGGGAGGATGGGGGGGAGAAGATAAGCTAACCGGGATAGGGTAAAAAGAGAAGCTTAGAAAGAAAAAAGTGAGTAAAAATAAGACGGAGGGAAATTCACAAATAATAATTATAACTTTAAATGTGAATGGGATGTTTATAGCAGCTCTCTTTGTGGTGGCTAAGAACTGGAAATTGCAGGCATCCCTATCACTTGGGGAATGGTGAACAAGTTGTGGAGTATGGTTGTGATGGAATGCTACTGTGCTATAAGAAATGATGAACTGCTTGATTTTAGAAAAACCTGGACTTATATGAACTGACGCAGAGTGAAAAGAGAAGAACCAAGAGAATATCACTGTATACAGTGACCACAATATTGTCTTAAGAACTACTTTGAGCTACTAAGTCATTTCAACTATTGTAAATACACAGATTAAAAATAAAGGGCATATGAAGAGAGATATAATCTACACACAGAGAAAGAACTGATAAATAGAAGCATGTATAGAATAATTTTACATATATTATCATTACATATATAATTTTACATATTTACACCTATTTGTGTCTAATGGTAGCTATCTCTAGGGTGGGGGGGGGAGGAAGGGAAGAAAAAAAGGAAAAAAATTTACACGATAACTTGTATATTTGGAGAGAATAGCAAGTTGTACGTGGTAGATAAATACAATAAAAAAAAAAGATCACTCATGAAACTGCAAATCTACCATACATGCTTCTATTTATCAGTTTGCTTGTTTTGTTCCCAGAATTGAAAATAAAATAATTTTTTTAAAAGCACTGGACTCTAGCCTGGTCTTGAGGGAGATGAAGGACACACCTGTTTCTTCTTTAAGATCCTGAAAGAACTTCTGATTGAAGATGAAAGCCACCCCACTGATCTCTTCTACCTTGGCCTCAGCCGTGGTGTTTCTGTTGATGAAGTTGGCAGTGATTGCAATAGCCAACTTCCCACGGAATTCTTTCCTTCTGAAACCTGGGTGGAGAAAAAAAGGAAAAAGCATGTCTTTTCTCTGGGACAGGCCCTGAGGGCTAAGCAAGGTTAATGTGGTCACTGTTCTCCAAGTCCCCATAAACATGTGAGAGCAGGACCCGGGGACTGGGAATGGTTATGCCACTCCAGGGAATTGGAGTGGGCTGAAACCCAAAACCCTGAGGTTTGTACACAGAGACCAGATGTGGCTGAGTATCTCCTCCCAGCCGATCTATCCTTCCTCCCTCCCTCCCTCCCTCCTCTTTCTTTCTTCATTATGTCTTTCTTTATTATTTTTTAAATTTTATTTCTTTATGAATTTAAGAAACATCAAAAAATAACATTTCCATATGTATAAAGCAGCCCCGAAAAAGATGAATATGTTAAAGTGAGACACATCACAGGAGTTCTTAACCTGGGGTTCTTCAGGAACTGTTGGTTTTGTTTTTCTAGTTTGATAAGTATATTTCAATATAATCAAATTTCTTTAAAATTCTACCTCCTACGTAATCCTATGTAGTTCATTTTATGCATTTAACAACACTATTCTGAGAGGTTTCTGTGGGTTTCAGCAAATTTCCAAGGGGTTTACAACACAAATGAAGTTAAGAACCTCTGTCCCATTTGTTACATACAGCTGGCTTAAAAAAATCAAAAGAAGTTATGATGAATTTAATATGTTACTTTCAAAGCTATCTTGCTTATCTGTGTTTCCTTCTGAACTTCCTTCAGTCCTCTCCTATACAGTTACAAAAATGCTTCAATAACTTTTTTGTAATCTTTTGCTAGCCTCCTCTCCCTCTCCTCAAAAAACAATAAAAAAAGAAAATCACAATCTTCATCTCAAAAAACAACAACAAAAAAAGAAAATTACAATCTTTGTCTCAAAAAACAACAAAAAAAGAAAATTACAATCTTTGTAACAGGTAAGCACAGTCAAGCAAAAACAAATCTACAACTTGTTCTTGCCCCTTCTGAAAACTCCAAGATCAGGCCTCTTCTGGCTGTTATCCTAATACAACCCAATCTCATTCCTACCAGTGATGTGGTGAGGATACCACCTCATTTTCCTCAATAATGGATTCTGTGGAGTGTTTGAGAGGAAATCTAAGTAAGGGAGCTCCACGTACAATGCTGGGTGCCAGCTGGCTACATGGAGTGAGCGAGTCAAGGGGGTAAGGCTCCCATCAGTCAGGTGGCCCCTCCCAGATGGCACAGGGACCCACCCTAGCAGCACAGTAGCTTCCCAACCCTTCCCTCTGAAGTACAGAGGCTTTGCTGATAGGAAGTATGGGGTGCTACCTAAGGCAGGGTCTGACTTCTAGGGTCACAGAATTCGAGCTAAAAAGGATCTCAGAGGCCATCTGAGTCCAAAAAAGAAGAATTTCTGGAGCTAATTTTCAATGTGACTAGGTGTGGTCATATCTGATAATATTGAAAAAAAAAGTCATCCAGATGAGAGAAGGTGAAACACAGGTGAGGTGGCCCTTTTCCATCCTGGGATGGAATTAGGCAGCAGTTCTCTTTGCACAATTGGGAGGGAGCATAAGCCAAGCCTCTGTGCCCAGAAGGGATTCAGAGGTATGGTATGCCATCAGATGACAGATCCCCAGACCTGCCTCCTACCTCAGTCATGTTCTTTCTCTCTCTCTCTCCCTCTCTCCTCTCTCTCTCTGGGATCTTACTTACCTGGGCAACCATAGAAATGACTCACCTTTGGGAGCAAACCCTGCCCTAGTGTTCACCACACACCCAACACTAACCTGTCAATCACCCCAGCAGACTTGCTTGGCTGCCCATGTCCCCCTGAACATGGGGCATGATGGGAAGGCAAACCTGTCAGGTGTCAGCTAGCTTTCCAAATAAAGGAACAAAGTGCTGAAACTGGGGAATTTATGCCAAGGTAGCAGGACCATCCAACTATTTCCTGGGTCGGGAAAGAGCCAGGAGCCAATGGGCTGGTAGTAGTGATAATGTGGGGCTGAAATGGGTAAGGGGAGAATACACGTACCACCCAGGCACTAGGGTTCAGAGAAATGGAGGATTCTCCCAGCAGTATGTATTTCTGCCCCCAAGTGGCCCCTCTGAGCTCAAACCTGAGTAGGTAGAGAATCAACAAGTATTTATTACAGGCTCACCAAGAGCCAGGTACTATGCTAAGCACCAGGAATTCAAAGACAAAAGTGGGAATAATCTCTGTCCTCTAGGCATATTTGAGTGATTCTCTGTCCCAGTGGTCAGTACGGCTAGGTTCCAATTAGCCTGAATAAAGAATCACTGAAGTGATCACTTATTCAAATTCACACTGTGTATTTCCACTGGGCTAGAATGAATTACCATATTTTACATAGTTATAACTTTGAAGAATGTGAATTCAAATACAAGACCATGTCAAGGGATTCATTATTTGCAGTAATCAGGACTAGCAGTGGTCTCTTGATAATCCTTGTCTGAGTGCACCCCCCCCAACACCCTCCAAAAACACAACAATCCAATTAACACATCCACCCTTGGCATCCTGGTTGCCACCCAAGCAAGGTAAGAGGTAAAAGTCCTTGCTCTCCAGAGACCTATACGGCCTTAAGGATGAGCCAGATTGTGTGTGTGTGTGCGTACACATATATAATATATATGTGTATATGTATATATGTGTATATATTTTATATATGTAATATATTATATATTTATATATTATATACATACATACATATATATATATATATATATATTTTTTTTTTCTTTTTAGGTAGAAATCGCACAGATCACAGCACTCTTTGTCAGAAGTGGTCAGTTAGTCCACAAATCTTCATGAAGCACTCACATCCTACCCAGTCCAGGCTTTTCTCTCAACTCACACCAATCACGCCGAATCCCCTCAGAAAAGCACACCATTCTCTTACCTTCTAGAGTATTCCTGCGGCCATCAGCACCAATGATGACATCAAACTCAAAGTCAGATAGTGGGTGATCTGCAGGTAGAATTTCTGCACGCCAGCCTATTTCTAGAGAGAAAGAGAAACCTGGTGAGTTGGTTTAAGGATGTCCAAAATGGCCACAGGATGCATGGGCCCGCCCTCGATTTGTTTCATGAGAGAAGGGATCCTCGGAGGGTTCACAACTCAGTCAGTTCTTAAAATATTTCCCTACCACATTGCCAATACCTTCACAACACTTACCAGCCCCTAAGGGATTATGGGATTAGAGATAGAGATAGAAAGGACCTTCAGAGTCATTTTGTCCAAAGTCCTCATTTGAGATAAGGAAAATAAGGCCCAGAGAGATGCCCTAACTTACTTAAAATGACAGGCAGCTAGTGGCAGACCCAGGATTTAAATGTAGGTCTTACAAATTAAAATAAAAAAAAAAACACAATCCCAGTCTATTTTCCACAGCACCCTGCTGTCTCTCTATAGTGGAGTGCATTCAACAAGCTTGAATAAGTTTGCCTTGGTTTCTAATGCTCTGTGGAAATGGTAGCCTTACCTTTAAGGAAACAAATGTTGGAAAAAATCCTCCTGGTTGCCCTAAGCCAAGGATCTAAAGTCATTTCTCCTGCCCTGGGAAGTGGTGAATGAGTATCAACTGTATGCAAAGTAACTCGTCCTTCCCCAGGGGTAGAAAATGGCAGGGGGGTGGTGGGAGGGGTGGGGGGCGGGGGTGTGGATCCCAACTGCCGATTCTTGGCCAACATAAAGAAAATAAAAAGCAGAAGGACCAGCAAAAGTGAGGCTCCACTGAAGGTCTGAGTCTTACAGAAGCCCTCGGATGATTTCTGAAACCAAACTAAGATCTAGGGAAAATTAGGGTTAGAACAACTCTACAATAAGAGGAAAATTAAGAAATGATGAATAAATAGTAATTATTCATAATAATGCACATCTATCAAACTGAATACCAGCTCATCTCTTCATTTGTTATCAGTGTCAGAGAGGCAACATGGTGTAATAGCCACAGGGCTGACCCTGGGGGAAGAAGGCTGGGGGAAGTCCCATGTCTGACCTAAACTAGTTTCTTGGGCTGACTGTTTCCCTTTTCTTATCCTCAGTTTCTTCCGTTCTAAAATGGAGATGATAAAACCTACGCTGGGAGGAGCGTAGTAGAAAGCAAGCTGGCCTTGGAGTCAGGAAGACCTTCCTCTGAATCACCGCTCAATGCCCCAAACAATTCTCCAAGCTTGTAGATTGTGGATGAATCCCCCAAAGCTCTTCACGCCAACGAAATCACAGGTCCAGATTAAAAAATATTATTTCTATTTCTTTCTAATCAGCCTTTCTTTACTCACGCCACAGTGGATGGCTCCCATCTAAAAGTTCTAAGCAATCCTTTCTCCAAGTGACCTGTTATCTCTTCCCTCTATTCTATCACTACCAACTTTACTGGGGATTTTCTTGGCAAAGACACTGGAGTGGTTTGCCAGTTCTTTCTCCAGCTCATTTTACAGATGAGGAACTAAGCCAAATAGGGTTAAGTGACTTGCCCAGGGTCACACTGCTAGTAAGCATCCAAGGCCAGATCTGAACTCAGGAAGATGAAACTTTCTGAGTCCAGGCCTGGCATTCTGTCCACTGCACTATCTAGCTGCCCCTGTTCCCTCTACTACTATTAATACTAATAATAGCTAACATTCATGCAGTACTTACTATATGCCAGGCACTGTGCTAAATGTTTTTACAATTCTCTTATTTGGTCTTGTGGAAAATATTAAACTATTTTATATCATTTCTAATTTCAACCAGACCCAGAGCCTGAATTAATGAGTAACTGGATGAAGATCCAGGACCTGGGCTTCTTTGTTCTCTCTAAAAGTTTGCTCAGGCAATACCCTTACCTCTGTCACCAAGGCCAGATCATTAAGGACATTACCCTAACCCCAAGAGAGATTACCTTGCTTAATATTCTACAGGTATATACTATGTTATGGAATGTAATGAGACACAGAGACGCTGGGCTGTAGTTTCAACTGACTTTTGTCAACATCCTTTACAACTCTATTCCATTAAGGAAAATTCTCTTCTTGTATCATGGTTAAACATACATGGGGGTCATAAAAATGAGGTAACACAGGCTTGCTAGGTCTGCTAAAATAACGTATATAAGTTTTCTCATTGCTTTGTTCTGGCAGCCAGAGTTTATACTCTGACTCCTTGTACGTACAAGTAAGCTAGCTCCGCTATGCTTTAAGGGAAAATAATAAACAACATGGATTTTTCTATCACCTAGCTCTGTTGTTTCCTTCAACCAAATTTTCAGGTTTAACAGTCTTCACAATAACCCTGGGAGCTAGGCGCTATTATTTTCCCAATTTTACAATTCAGGAAATTGAGGCAGACATAGATTAAGTAACTTGCCCAGGGTCACACAGTTGGTGGCAGCTGAGATCTGAACTCAGGCCTTCCCAACTCCAGGCCCAAGGCTCTATCAACTGAGTCACTCAGCCTTCTCCTCTCCCTCCTTCATCAGTTCATGAGATCATAAACTTAGAGCTGGAATAGACCTTAAGAGTTTATTAAGTCCAATCTCCTTTTTATGAGTGAAGAAACTAAAGCACAGTTTACATGGCTTGCCCAGGACATACAAGTAGCACCTGAGTCTCTTCTCCCATACCCCCACACAGTTATAGATATAATTTAAGAATGGTCTAAAGGAATTTCAGTATCTTACTAGGGATTGGGTTTTTTTTTTTAATTTATTTTTTATTTCTAAAATGTTTTTTTATTTTAAAATGTTTTATTTTTATTTTTTATTATTAAATATTTGATTTTTAAAATATTAAAATGTTTGGAAAATGAGAAAAGTATATGAAAATTTTATTCTAAACCAAACAAAACTGAGATTCTGGCTCAGATCATGTGGCCATAGCACCCTCCTTACTGGGGACATGCCTGAAATGCAGAGTCAGCTGTCTGAGAGGGGGGGAAAATCTCTGTGAGTTGAATTAGCAAAGTGGAAGTAATAGAGCAATGGCGGCTCCCACCGGAGGTGAGATGGGTAATGGACAGAGTTAACCTGTCAGGTGGGATAATAGCCTACAAACACAGGTGGGTTTAATTTATGCAGATTTTGTTTTAAGTCAGAATGAAAAGGACAGATAGTCCCTACTTTGGTTTTCCTGATCTTCAGGAGGCTCGAGGACCTTCACAAACTCAACGTTCACATGGATTTCCACTCCCAACATCAGGGCCACCTTAAACAAGATGAGCTGAAGCTGTCGAATACCTGTAGGAAGGTGAGGGAAAAGAAAATTACTTCAGACGGCAAATGATTCAACAGCCAATGCCATGGCCAGATTGACACTGTATAAAGACCAAGTTCTAATCGACAATTATCAACCACCAGACTGACATAGTAGGAATGACCCACAGGCCGGGAAACTTCTACCCTGCTAATTTCAGCCCCGCAGTGGAAGTTTACAGCTGGCCAAAGCAAGACTCCACTGGAAAGGAAGAAGATCTAATCAGTCAATAAACATTTATCAAATGCCTACTCTGTGCATGCAGCTAAGCCCTGGGGATACAAAGAAAAGTAAAAGATAGTTCCTGCCCTCAAGGAGATCCCAGTCATTGGAATGGGGGAGACAAGACAAAAAAAGAAGCTGAAAAGGAGGAAAGGGGAGATACTTGGGCACAAGGACATGATGAAGTCCGGAAGGGTGCAGCCAGCCACTGGGAGCTGATGCAAAGGATGCCCTGGATGCCCTCCTTAAATGGAGGAACTGGGAGGAGCTCTCCACTGTCCACCCTTCACCCTCTCCAATCAGAGGGAGGAAGGGGCCCCAAGGGCTGTTCCTGAGGAGGTGTGAGGTTCAGGGCTGGTGTGGTCTTGAAGATGATACGATTTGGGAGGGCATGATGAAGTTCAGGAATATAGCCAGGTGAGAAAGGACTGCACAACTCATTTGTGCAAGGACTCAGGATCTAGGTAGACCTCTTTCCAGCAGGTCCCTGGCTCAGCAACAGTCATACTATTATTAATCCCTCTTGACTCTTACCACGGAACTTTCTCCTCTATAAATCTGATTCCTAGGGTCCCCGCTCTTCTTCTTTCTATTCCTGGCTTCTTCCATGATGTCTGTGCCCTACCTAGTTGACTGCAGCTCAGTACACCTAGACGCCACAAAAATGTTAGTGGCTTTCTGTTACTTGATAATTATATTTCAATCAATTGCCCTATTCCCCCAATTACCATTCTCTCTAACATCCCTGTCCAACACCCACATCTTTGGGACCCTCCGTCTTCCATGTCTATTAGAATGTAAGCTCCCTGGGGACAGGAACTCTGACCTGCTTTTATTTATTTCCCTAGCACTTAGCACAATGCCTGGTACATACCATTAATAAATTTTTTTCATTAATTCATTCATTATAGATGGTTAAGTTCTCTCACAAATTTCAACTGTCCATTCATTTAGTTTATACTTTAATTGCCCTCCACAGGGGATGCGCCCACTTAAAAATTCTGAGCAATCTCTTCTCCATGCAGTTATTTCTTCCCTCAACTCACACTGTGCTCTCCCTCCCCTATTAATTCATAAGATCATAGACTTAGAGCTGGAAGACCTCAGAGCCTATCAAGACCACCACTTGCCTATTTTACAAATGAGGAAACCAAGGCACAGAAGGTTTACATGACTTGCCCAGGCCATACGAGTTGAAGTAGGATGTGAACCAAGTTCCCTCCTGACCCTACTTCTCCAAGCTGCCTTCTCAAGTTCCTTCAAAATTCTTTCCCATTTGGGGGCCAAGTTCAATTGGGCTTCTTGTCAAAATTCAGGTGCCATCATGGCCACCTCCCTCAATAACTGGGCTAGTTGCCCTGGCTCTGGCCCTAAGCTACCTGGTTTTCTCACTGGCTCTTCTCTGCAGACTATGGCATGGACCCTGCTCAGTCACTATTAACTTCTATAGCTTTGAGCTGCCATCTTGGATCCAAATGCTGCTCCCCCTCCTCTCTTCTCTTCACTTTCCTCTGTCCCACCTTCCACCTATCTACCCTCTTTTTTTGGGGGGGGGTGGAGGGCTGTAGGGAGGCGGTGAGGCAATCAGGGTTAAGTGACTTGCCCAAGGTCACACAGCTAAGTAAGTGTCAAGTGTCTGAGGCCACATTTGAACTCAGATCCTCCTGACTCAGGGCTGGTACTCTATTCACTGCTGCCCCTCTACCCTCTTTTCTTATGGGATTTATACTAGCCCCCACCTTGGATGGCCTGAGATCATAGAAAGAGGGTTTCTCTCAGAGTCCAAAGGCCTAGGTTTGAGTCCTGGTCCCAACCTCTCCTAGCTGTGTGATAACTGCCTTCTCTGCTATAAACAGGGCTAATGAGAGGGAGCGTACACAATGGTACATGAGGGAGGGCACTGGCCTTGGAGTCAGAAGACTTAGGGTCAAGAGCTAGCTCTTGTCACTTAACTAACCACGTGACTCTGGGCAAGTCACCTTACATTTCATAGAATCACAGAATTGAGAGTTGGAAGAACCTTATCTCCCATCTGGTCCAACTATACATGAAAGGAATTACCACTAGAAGATTCTGGACAAGTGGCCCTCTGCCCAGAGACCTCTACTAGGCCACAGCCCCTTCATTTGAGAAGTGCCCTCCAAGTCCCTTCCAACTTTGCCATTTTGGGGCTCCACTCACATAACCTACCTCTACCTCCCAGGGCTGTCATGAGGCAAGCACTTTATAAAGTGTAGAGCACCAGACGAGCGGGACCTATTATTACATTCCTTTTTATCTGGCCATTCCTGGTGAAGTTGGGTCTGGTCCAACCTATGTGTCTCCCTTTATAGCTTCACAATCCAGTTCTGCATTTCAAAAGCAGCTGCTTGTCTTAACTGTACTTTTGAAGGCATTAGGACTTAATATTTATGAAGACAATCCAAGTCTTCTATCTAGGGAGTCTCCCCCAAATTCACAATCCCTTCCTGGGGAGATGGGATATTTCAAAGTCAGATATAAATGATTTTTAATGAACTCCTATCCATTCTCCACAAATGCAGAAGGTCAGGCAAATGCCTGGAGGGGAGTCCACAAAAGAGGCCCCTGGGAGTAGCAGGCAGGAGGGAAGGTGGGATTGCCTACAGGCTTCAATACAGTTATATTGCATGCATAGGTGGGCTTGCTCCTTCACGTCCTACACCTTTTAGGATGTGTGAGCTGCTTAAGGGGTGTGTGTGTGTGTGTGTGTGTGTGTGTGTGTGTGTGTGTGTAGGGGAAACTATGTCTTCCTCCCAAGAGCATGCTGGAAAATATTTAACAACCAGCTAGGGGTGGGCAGTGGGGAGGGAGGGATGTACTCATGATAGACTTTTAAGTTTAATTTACATTAATTAACATTTTCTCCATCCCTTTTGTAAGTCCAGACAACCAACAAAAGAAAAAAACTAAGCCCTGATTTGTAGGCTTTCCGATTTCTGAGGCATAATCGCTCATACTGAAAAGTTTAACAACCAGCTTTGCCTATTTGAGCTGGCTCCAGCACAGCTCCATCTCCTCTAGCCTGTGGAACGTACCAGGATGCTCCAACAAGGAACAGAGGGGCTGTGATAGGAGGAGATGAAAGGTGAAGACTGGAAAAATGGGGAGCGGGAGGGGCATTCTTGTCCTGGAACAGGAAAGGAAGAGGTGGCCGAGCTGCTCTTTTTACCCTGGAGTGATCACTCTGCAGGGTTTGCCCACCTGCCCCTCACTCAGGGGAGGGCACTGATTACTCCCAACCTGCTGTGAGAATCCTACCTGCTCCCTCTAGGGGAGGGGAGAGGCCTTTTCTGGAGGGAAGCCTCAGCAGCTTCTGGAATAGGACCACGTGATAAATTGGGGAAAAGTAGCCCAGGGTAAGGAAAATCCAGGGTTCAAGTCCCACCCCAGATGGACACTGGCTCTGGGACTCTGGGCAAGTCACTCAGCTTCTCAGTGACCCAGGGAATGCTCTTAAGGCTAGAAGCTGCAAGGCAGGTGCTGATCTGATCTGCATTGCTAGGGAGAGGGCCTTACTTAGAGCTCCTCTTCACTGATGCAATGGAAGGAAGGAAGGAAGGAAGGAAGGAAGGTAGGTAGGGAGGGAGTTTATAGTTTTAAATGGTGATAGAGGAGGGCTGCTTGGAAATTAATGCCTCAGCTTTCTAGTAAAATATGAACGTATGGAGTCTTCTCTAATTCTAAGGCTGTAATAATCGCAAATTTCAAAGAAGTTGCCATATTGGCATCTGACTTAATTTTAAGATCCCTTTTATAGTCCATTTTAGGAAGTTATTTATCCCAAGTCCCTACTCTGTCCCCACCCCAACCTTAAACCTTTGCCCCCAGCTTCTAAGAAGAGCCCTTGAGGCCTGAGGCTGCCATCTTCAGCCAAAGCTTCATATTCCATTTAAAGAAACCCAAGTTCAGAGGACAAAATCCTAGACTCTCCCAGTCAGAAGTCTCCCCTGTCACTTGCTCTGTATGTGACTCTGACTATATGGCCTCTGCCCCGGACAAGCCATAGCTTTGAAAATTCTGTTGAGTTCTAGAACATATTTTAGAAGAAACTGACAAGTTGGAACTCCTCCAGGCGGGCCACCAGGATATTAATGACAAATCAAAACTAAGCTATATAAGGATTGTTTGAGAACTTGGGATATTTAACTAAGAGAAGGTTAGACTGAGGGAAGAGAAGGGGAACCAGAAAGGTGTTTCCAGCTATACAAATGGCTTTCCTAGGTTTATTGGGGGCAAAATGCTGTCCAATCTAACCCAAATCCAAGGCAGATGAATGAACTTCTGGATCAGCACTGCCTGCTTGGGCTCTAACTCATAAAAGTTAAAGATATAGGCTCCAGGTAATCTCATAGGAAGTAGGAGATGGAAGATGCTCATTGGATAGGCATCCAACCAACTTTGTTGATAAAACTTAGAGAAACTGTAATAGAAATCTCAGCCCAGGGAATCGGTGGAGTCAGAGGCAGCTGGTGGCACAGGAGAGAGAGCACTGAACCTGGAGTCAAAAAGACCTAACCTCCCTGGACAAGTCACTTAACCTCTGCTTGCCTCAGTTTCCTCATCTGTAAAATGGTTTGTTTTGAAAATCAAATGAGGTAATATTTGTAAAGCACTTAATATAGCGCCTGGCATACAGCAGGCATTTAATAATATAACAAGGCATTTTTTTGGCCCAGTGAGGAAACAAGACTTACTCTGTGAAACTCAGAAGACACTAATGGGGAATGTTGAAAGATGAGATTTCAACAGGCTTTCAACAGAAGAGACTGAGCCGCGTGGAACAGAAAAAGGCACCTTGGAATCAGGAAGACCTCTGTTCAGGTTCCCCCTTCCCAGGCATCCTGGCTGCAGGACACTGGGTGAGTGGTTTAACCTCTCAGTTCCCTAATCAACTCTTTAAGTTACCCAAGCTGCTATCTGTACTGGTGAAAGCTGTTTCCACACCAGAAATGAAGTCACTTATAAATTATAGACTAGTGGTTGATCTGCATATCTAGAGAGATTTGCTACACACCAGGAGTTCCTCATACCAAATAAATCCAGGTCCATGCCTCTCCGACCCTTCGAAAAATTGCTTTCTTTCTGTTAGAACTACCCCCAAATGGTATGGGCTGCCTTAGGATGGAATAATGGCCCTGTCACTGAAGATCACCAGGGGTTCTGCAGAGCTAATTCTTTACAACCATGATCTAACATTTATAGAGCACTTTAAAATCTGGCAAAGCCCTTTATACATGTTATCTTATTTGATACTTACCAGAGCCCTGTAAGGTAGGTGGGAGACCACTCCGCTCAACTCTGAGAACCCTTGGAATCTGCTCATCTCCTCCCTGAATTCCATCCACTTTCTTCTCAAGAGAATAGGGCTCGCTATCTTACCTTTCCTCTTAAGAGGCACCGCACAAGGAGGAAACGCTTTCCTGTTTATCCAACTACAAAAGGCAGGCTCTGTACAAACTGCCCCAGCCCTGGATCTCCATCGGGTCCCCAGAGATGCCTCTGCAGACTCACCCCGACCCAATGTGGAGCCGCCTTGTGCACTTACTGATGTGGTCGATGGAGCCCGCACAGAACTTCCCATAGAACTTTTTGGCACCGAGGCCCCGCAGGTCATGAATGGTGAAGGGCCAAAGGTGCAACACATTGTTCCTGGAGAAAGTATCTCTCTTCTCCACCACGACCACTTTGGCTCCCAGATAGGCAAGTTCAATGGCAGTACGCAAGCCGCAGGGTCCTCCTCCAACCACCAGACACTACAGAAAAGGCAGGAGAGAAACAACTGTCAGTGACCACCAACAGAGTGGCCCAAAGTCAATCAATCAACAAGCATTAGTGATGTGGTAGACAGAGCATTAGATTTGGGGTCGGGAAGATCTGAGTTCAAATGTTACCTCAGACTCTTACCAGTTGCGTGAGATCTTAGGCAAACAACGTAACCTCTTAGCCTCTATTTCCTCATCTGTAAAATGAGGCTGACAACAGGGTTATGGTGAAGATCCAATGAGATCATAAAAGTCTCGTGGCTTTGCAGACCTTAAAGTCTGATATAAATGCTAGCCATTCTTAGTAATAAGTGCCTACTATATATCAACCTCTGTGGTAGGTGCTAGAGATAAAGGACAAAAGTGATACCACAAACATTTGTCACTTTGTACGGAGGTTCCATCTTCACAGAGCTCATAGTCTAGTAAGGCTGATAAGAGATACAGAGAAGATAGCTGAAATAGAATATATTAGATGGCTAGCCCTGGAATTAGGAAGACCTGGGTTCAAGTCTTGCCTTTGGGTGAACATGGGTGGGTCAGTTAATTTTTTTGTGCCAATTAGCTAACAAGCATTTATTAGGCACCTACTATATGCCAGGCACTGTGCTAGGCACTAGGAATGTAAGTACTTGTAGAAAGAATCAATGCTTTCTCACAAAAAGATTACATTCTCATGGGAAAAAAACTCTCTGAGACAAGAAATTACACAGGAGATGCCAATCTGAATCATTGGAAGACATTTCCATACCAGGAGTTCCTTAGATGAATGAAATCATAGGTCCAAGGAGGGGGGAAGTACCCAGTAAGATGGAAGAGATCATTTTGAGTTTGGGCAGGGGTTTTCAAGGAAAGCTTCACAGGAGAGGTGAGATTGGATTTGGGCTTTAAAGGTGAGGTGGGATTTTGCTAGGCCAAGGACAATCTAGCCTGAGATAAAAGATCTGACCTGTCCAGAGAATAGCAAGGCAGCTGAACAGAAGCCACCTGTGACTTTCCAAATCCAAATACCCCTTCCCCAGCCACTGCTCCCTCCTAAGTGTTGTTTCCCTATTAGAATGTAAGTCCTACTAATCTACTGTTGGTGGAGTTGTGAAGTGGTCCAACCATTCTGTAGGACAACTTGGAACTGTGCCCAAAGGCCCATAAAATTCTGCCTATCCTTCGACCAGCAATGCCATGACTAGGTCTGTGTCCCAAAGAGATCAAAGAAAAAAGAAAAGTTCTTGTTGGTACAAAAATATTTATAGCAGCCTTTTCTGTGTTGGCAAAGAATTGGAGATTGAAGGGATGTTCATTAATTGGGGAATGGCTGAACAAGTTGTGGTATACGAATGTAATGGAATACTATTGTGCTATAAGAAATGATGAGCAGGCAGACTTCAGAAAAACCCAGGAAGACTTACATGAACTGATGCAAAGTGAAGTGAGCAGAGCCAAGAGAACACTGTACACAGTAACAGTAATGCTGTGTGACGATCAACTGGGAATGACTTAGCTGTTCACAGCAATACAATGATCCAAGACAATTCCAAAAGACCCCATGATGAAAAATGCTATCTACCTCCAGAGGAAGAACTAATAGAGTCTGAATGCAGAACAAAGCATACTTTTTAAACTTTATTTTTCTTGGTTTTTTTTTGTCTGTGTTCTCTTTTGCAACATGACTAATATGGAAAGATGTTTTTCATGATTGTACATGCATAATAATCTATATCAACCTGCTTGTTTTCTTAGCTCTGGGGGAAGGGAGGGAGGGAATTTGGAACTCAAAAACCATAAAAAAAAAAAACAAATGTTAAAAGTTGCCGCAAGTTACATTCTTTAAAAAAAGAATGTAAATCGTTTGAGGATAGGGAGTGTGTGTGTGTGTGCGCGCGCACGCGCACACACACGCACACACATGTGTACACACCCAGACTTTGCAACGGTGCTTGGCACATAGAAAAGCACTTAAGTGAATGAGCGAATGAAAAATAATTCCTTCTCTGAGGCAGCAGGGTGCAGTAGAAAGGGTGGTGGATCTTCAGAGCCAGAGGACCCAAGTTCAAATAGCATCTCTGTCATTTACCCCAAGGTTATCTCTAGCAAGTCTCTTCACCTTTCTGAGACTCAATTTCCCCATGTGAAGTGGAGTTGGGCTAGATGACTTCACAAGTCCCTTCTAGTTCTGAGGCTTCATTTGGGAGATAACAGGGAGCCCCAGCTCCAAGGGACCCGCAGTTGACTGTCCAAGCAGAAGGAAGCCTTTCTAAGAGTCTGAGGACAAGCTGCCTCCAGCCAGCTGGACATGCCACCAGGCTTCAAGCTAAGCCTGCGTTTTATTCTTTGACATCACCAAGTCTTTGGAAAACAAGCCTCCAAGCTCAGGGTCAAATCTTATCTTTTAAAAACTATGCAACCCTCCCCCAGTGAACTCAGGGAACACTCAGAGGCCTCTGGGAGAGATAAAACCTGCATTTCAGAAGCTCTCCTGCCACAAGCTGAGCTGACCTGCCGGATCAAATCCACCCTTCCCATTTGTCCTTTGGATCTTTCTAGATACTGTGGATGAAAATCACAAGGGAAATGAAGTCATCTGTCAGATAACGCTCAAGCTGGTGATGTCTTCACCAAACTCGATAGGTTCCATTCACTTTATTTATGGCCATAGAGAAACCCAAGCCCCTGTTCCATGTCTGGAAGTTCATTATCTCACAATCCACCTCCTGCCCGCCCCCCACACTTCCGAGAGTTCTAGCACGTTGCCAAAGAGTGACTCGTGTGTCAAAGCATGACATATATGTCCCAACTCAGAATTCTGAGGTCTTGAGGTTAAGCCTGGATTCATTGCATTTCTTTGCGGTTAGTTTATGTTTTCCTGTTTGGCCAACTGCTAAGCTTGGTCCCTTCTGTCATCATGAGGACAAGGATTTAGTAAGAGCTGGGAGGAAAAGCAGGAGAGGGTAAGAGAAGAGTCTTGATCATCTCTCGCCAAGCCCTAACCCAGAACTAAATATTGCAATGGTCGGAGAGAAGGGAAAACCCCTTTCCCTAAGTTCAGGCAGCTCTGTATTGGGAGGGGCACAGTAGCTGGGGTGCTTTACTGAACTTTCTGGCCTAAAATATATGAGTCGCCTTAGTCAAAGCCCACCTGCGGCCATACACAAAATTTCCTATGTCCCTTACAGGATAAACTACATGCCTGGATGCTCACCCAAGACTCTAAAATCAAAGGAAATCCCAGTGGATCTAGTGAGATCAAGGCAATTAAATACATGACATTCATATGGCATTTTCAAGCTTACAAAATGTTTTATGTACTTTATCTCACTGGATCCTCAGAACTACCCTGTAAGATCAGGCATCATTATGTCCGCTTACAGATGGGTAAACTGAGGCTCAGAAAGAGCAATCACCTTCCATCAACTCTAAGTATTTGGCACAAACATATTTATTTACGTGCTGTCTCCTCCATTAGAATGCCAATTCCTTGAGGGTAAGGATGTGGTTTTGCCTTTCTTTGCATCCCTAGCACTGATCAAAGCAAGAGAAGAACCCTGACCCTCTCTCACCAAGTCTAAATCCAGAGCTAATTACCACAACAATTGGAGGGAGGGGAAAGACATCATCATCATCATCATCATCATCATAAAAGACATTATATAATAAGCATCTAATCAATGCTTGCTGACTGGCTAACTCTTTGCCTGATGCCACACTTTGGTTCTATGTTGGACCCAGGACCCAAACTTGGGATTCTTGACTGAGTCAAACACCAAATCTACCAGGTCACTCCTGAAGAGGTTAGTAAGGGCCTGAATGAAAGAAAAAAGAGAGGTGAGGAAGAGGGAATGGCGGAGGAACTAGGAAGCAAAAAAGACAGGATCTGAACTCAAGGAGTGGAAAGAGCTCCGTGTCAGGAATCAGAAGCTCTGGGTTTACCTGTGGGCAAATCACTTTGCTTCTATAGGCCTTGGGTTCTTTATCTATAAGAGATCAGAACTAGGTGATCTCTAAGGTCCCTTTTATCTCTCAATCCCTGATTCTCACAACTCAAAGTCCAGACAATGGAAGAAAATTCAGGACAGATGTTATCTAGATTGGAGAAAGGTCCCCAAGGACAGAAGCTGGGCCTTTCCACTTTGTACGTACCTACCTGTAATGATGGACAAGAGCTCAGCATCCAAACTAGTGGGTGCCGGCTCCTGCTGCCCTTGTCCCATCCGCATTCCCACAGAACCAGCCATGCTGTTTAAACATGCCCCATGCAGGGCTCTGGTGGTTTTCACCAGCTGCCCTGTGATAACTCCAAACTGAAATGCTGCCTTCAAAACCCAATGAGTCCCAGAAGGATTAGTCATAGCCAGACAGCCAAGTTCTAAACCTCTCAGTCTAAAAGATTCTGGCAGCCAGATCCATTCATGCTTCTGCCAGGCAATGGACTTGATCTTCCTGGACCCTCCCGCAGAGGGAAGGGGAGGAGGTCTCCAGGGAGACCCAAGTCAGCCATGGTTAATGTCTGTCCCACCCAGGCTGGAAGGTGGGGCTCAGCTGGCTGATACCCTACATACATTCAGAAGCCTTTGATTTATTATCTAGTTAGGAGATTCAGAGCCAAGGACAGCAGGAAGTCCATTGTATAGATAAGTCCCTACAATGTTTAGGCTTCAGCATTTATTAAATAGCAAGACTGTGTGCACATGGAAAAAACAGCTCTTTGTTTATGTGTGAGGTCAGAAGAGGAGGGGTCCCTATAGCATAGTCTAGTACTGAACAAGTCTCAGAAAGCTGATCCAAAGAGATTTCTCGTGAATGAAGCACAATCCTCCCCTTAGCCTGGGATTGAATTCTGGTTCCTACCACTTCAAGCTCATAACTCTTTCTACAGTGGACTCAGTCCACAAATTAAGGACTCAAGGTGCCCCAAAGTCAAAATCCGCCTGTCCCTCAACCTTTACGTAATCACTGTCCCAAGGCATTATTGTGTCAATGACATTAGCCTCCTCTATCTACTTTTCTAGGATGGAAGCTCATGAAACAAAATGTGTTTGGGGCCCTTCAAAACATCAGGGAATTACTGAGATAGCAACCAAGAGAAGAACCCAGGAAACAGTAGTTCTTTAAAAAAAAAAAAAACAACTTATTTATTTATTTTTAGTTTTCAACATTCACTTCCATAAGTTTTAAATTTTCTCCCCCTCCCCAAGATGGCATGCAATCCAACATAGGTTCTGCATATATATTCCTATTAAACATATTTTCACATTAGTCATGTTGTATAGAAGAATTACAACAAATGGGAGAACCCTTGAGAAAGAAAAAACTAAACAAAAAAAGAGAGCAAATAGTCTGCTTCGATCTTCATTCAGACTCCATAGTTCTTTCTCTGGATGTGGATGGCATTTTCCATCGTAAGTTTTTGGAATTGTTTTAGGTCCTTGCATTACTGAGAAGGGCTAAGTCTATCAAAGTCAGTCATCGCACACCGTGGTAGGGAAACACGTAGTTCTAACATGAATAATACAGACTCTCTCTTCTCTGGACCAGCAGAGAAGCCCACCAGAAGCCTGAGGCATGAGCATCTCCCAGGTAACTGAAGCTTCATGCCTATGGATGCTATGATTTCTGGGTAAACTTAAGAACAGCATTATGGGCAGTGCCCTCGCTCCACAGGTCACTGTGGGAGAAAGGGTCATAGAATCAGATTCAGAGATTCAGAGCAGGAGAGCTTTCAAGAACCTAAACCCCTAATTTACAGGCAAGGAAACTGAGCCCCAAAGATATGAAGTGACTTGCCCACAGTCATCCAAACATGATGTGGGATTCCAACCCAGGTCTTCCTGACTGGGTCTAGTATCCAGGTCTAGTATCCACTTTCTGTGGAAGTGGAGTCCATTCCTAGGTACAGTAAAGTTCACTTTATAAAATCACAATAGACTCCATTTCTCATTGGGACCAATAAGTGTAAATGGCAGCCCTCAGTTTATCACAGGCTGTATTTTCTTCTCTTTCCATATGCCCTGGAGTAGAACCTTCTTTGGGGTGTTGTCTCCCCGAGTTAGAGTGAGATCTTCTCAGAGGAAGGGCCGCTTCAGTATTTTTATTTGCATCCCCAGTACTTAGCACATAGAAATTTCTTCTCCACTCTTTCATCATGGTGTATAAAAATATTAGAATCCTGATTACATTTCTAAATCACCAGTGCCATTTGGATGGCTCTACTGGTGATCAGAGGACTGGGCTGACACCCCAACAGATCCTCCTGCTTTGAGCCATCCTGGAGTCACTTTCCTGATAAGGTCTTACTATCTCACAATCATAGTGAAGCAGTGAGTAAAGAGCTGGACCTACATATATGGAAGCTATAGGTGCCACTGACTCCATTCATTCATGCTTTACAACGTTCTTGGTTGAATCTGCCAAAGTGGTATTTTCTAGAAGAGGTTTCTACTACAAAATATGGCATTAATAGGTGACCAGACTTCTCAAACCATGCTTACAGAAACCTACGATTCACCAAAGGCTTTGGGGGGAAAAGAGACATAATGGTGGACAAGCACACATAGCTAACCTTGGCCCAGTGGAAGGGCCCTAGACTTGGAGTCAAGGAAAGAGACTTGGGTTCAAATCCCATCACAGATACCTATATAAGCTCTGTGACCCTGGGCAAGTTTCAACTTAATCACTCTATGCCTCAGTTTCTTTATCTGTAAAATGAGGAGGTTGGGTTTGACAACATTTCCTACTCTAAATCTATCATCAAAATCCATTTAATGTCTGTGTTGATCATGTGGAACATGGGAATTGAATGGTTTCAAATGATCACCAAGGATTAGTTGAAATCTATCACGACTGAAAAGTTGGCCTCTTATTGGCCCAAACATCACTGAAGGCACCTAGTAGGCATATGATGAAATCAATCATCTGAGACCTGGCCCGTTTCCAAGGAACACACAATCAAAGTCCATTTATATCTTTTTCAGTGTTGTTTTTACTTGGTTTTGTGTCAGTACCCATTCTGGATAAAATCAGGAAGTTTAAAGGGACTAGCAAAAGTATTAATAACTAAAAGACTGATGATAGGCTGAAATTTGATAAACTGTCACATAGAAGGAGTGGATTCATTTTGCTTCACCCTAGAGGACACAACTAGGGGTAATGGGATGGAACCTTAGGAAGGCAGACCAGCTCAGTTATAAGGAAAAGCATCTTCATAATTAAAGCTACACAAAAGTTTTATGGGATGCTTCATGAAATTGTAAATACTCCATCACCAGCTCTTTAAGCACAGGTAATACAACCATGGATAGGGCTCCCTAGCAATAAAATAAAACACAACATGCATTTATTAAATGCCTATTATATCTAGCACATGGAGAGAGGAGCTACAACAGAATGAAAAAGTCCCTGCCCCTCAAAAAGCTTACATTCTACCAGAATGAAGCAACATGTAAACAGATAAATACATAACATGATTGTTTTGGGAGGGAGAGGAGAGGAGAGGAGAAGTGGGAGGCAGATAAGAGAGAACCAGGGTACTAACAAATGAGAGAATAAGGACAAGTTTTCAACACAACATGCTGCATGAGTTAAGCCTTAAAGGAGATCAGGTCTTCTAAGAAGTGGAGGTGCTAAGAGGGTGCATTCCAGGCACAGGGACACACTAGGTAAAAACACAGAGGCAAGATAAAGAATGCTGATTCAAGGAACATCATTTAGGCCAGTCTGGACAATGAATATGATGAAAACAGAGAAGCACAGGAAGATTTTTATGAACTGATCCAAGGCAAAGTAAGCGAAATCAGGATAAATCATATACACAATCACTATAGCACATAAATGGAAAGAGCAACAACACAACAAAGGAAACTGAATGCTATAAATTATAATAAATAAGCTAGAACCTGAAGATGAGATATGAGGATGCACCTTCCTCCCTTCTTTGTAGAGATGGGGAATGATAGATGTGGAACACTATATATGATGTTGGATTAGTTGATATGTTGGTTAATTTCACTAAACTGATTTCCTGCCTTTTTATTCTTTATTATAAAAGATGACTCACTGAGTGAAAAGGGGTGAGGCATATATTGGGAAATAAAAATGACATAAAGACAAAAGATATCAATAAAAATTATGAGAGAGAGAGAGGGAGGGAGAGGGAAGGAAAAAGAAAGACAGAGAGAGAGAGGGAGAGAGGGAGGGAGGGGGAGGGAGAGATTGATTGATTGATTCCCTTGGCTAGAAAATGGTAGGATGATGGCAGCCTCCTGGAGGTGGGGGGAGGAGCTGTAGCAAATAGAAGGAACCCAGAGGGAGTAAAGGGCCACTGAATACTGGTTATCCTCTCCAGCTAGGCCTGTGGCCCCAATCTAGTTAGACTGAATCAACACTATATAAGAAATCTAATCCTCTTTGAATGGCTAAATGCAATGGTAGGCATCCCCTGACAGACACTGTCAAAGCTCAAAGAATGCCAAACTTTGACATTTTATCTAACTACTCTTAGTCAATTCTGCCCAATTAGATGGACTTCCATCACCCACAGCTCCCACTCTCACCGCCTTATTTATACCCATATTCCTCCCTTCCTCTTCCCTCTCTCTGGTATGTTCCTCCTAACCTTTGTCATAGGCTAACCAGTGGCTCCCACTACCAAGGCTGTACCCCATTAGCACCCAGGACTGATGCTAGACCAAAGTCTAGGAATACTTCGAGAATATATTCTTTGCCTTTTGCTACTCAGAGACACCCAACCCTCACTGGAACATCCCTGACAAAGAGCCAGGCATCACCATCACCCCTCACCTACTCCAATTGCTCTGATGTCAGCAGAGGGAAAAAATAAATACCTGAGCACAGCAATTGCTACCACAAACCCCCAGGCCTATTCTGAGTCCTTAAAGAGAGTGCAGAGTTGACCTTTTCATTCTGAGATATCATTGAGTCAGCTGTCACGTTACCCAACCAAGAGCCAAGTCAAAAGTCAATGAGACCAAGGCACCAGTGAGAAAGAAAATCAAGGGAGAAGATACCTTATCTTCTCTGTTTACAAGGCATGTGGATGCAAAGCCTTTTATTTCTAAATTTTAGAACTTGAACCAATAGTGAAAAAAGACTCCAAACAAGCCCAGTTCTCAATTGTATTCTGTTAGCCCTCAATTTTGTTTTATTAATGTCTTTTAAAAAAAAATCAGTCATGGATATCAATCCTAAAACCAGCTCTCAGCTTTATTCTGACCATCCCTCCACTTTATTTTTTGTTTTCTTCTTGCTTTTTTTTTTTAACACAAATCATTTGCCACTAAACTTCCTACTATGATTCCTTAGCCCTCCCTTGTAACAATAGAAATCATTTAAGCAGACCTGACCAATAAGAAAACCTGAGCCTGACAGGATATAATTCCCTCTTGAAGTCCCCCCACACTCTCTACTCTGGGGAGAGAGTAAGTTTCATCGTATGTTTTTCAGCTGAACATTAATCAATTAATTTTGTTTGGCTGCCTTTTAATGTCTCAATATTACCATATTGCCCATTCCCCAAGTTTGTCCCACAGCACCAGGAACAGGGCAGACCCCATTCCCACACCCCCTTCACTAGTGAGAAACAGCAGGGAAATCAGATAATCAGCATTTGGTCTTCCTACGCCATAGCTAATTCTTTTTTTCTTTTTAAAAATACCTTATGAACTTAAGAAACATCAAGAAACATGAACACTTCCGCATACAAAGAACAGAAAGGATTATATAAGAAACCGTGAATCTCCATTACATACAGCTTAATTTTTTTATATACTTTAAATTTAACTTGGTAGCATCCACACTACCGTTGCTGGTCTGTGATCCTTTCAAACTTCCTTCTCCTAGCTTCTCCGTATTTTACAAATGTTTTACTGGCTCTCCTTTCTTTTTCCCCATCACTATCGCTACTCCCCCCACCCAAAACAAAACAAAACTTTCCAAACTTCCCAATGAAGGCTTTCCCTTGAAGCAAATAAAGATAGTCAAGCAAAACTAATACATGCATTTTTTTAATCAGTGAAAATGTACATCTCATTCAGTCCTGCTAGTCCACCACCTCTCTACCAAGAGGTTGGCCACATGCTTCATCATTAGCCTTCAGAAGTTATGACTAGTTACTGCATTAATCAGAATTCTTAAATTTTTACAACCATTTTCCTCTACAATACTATAATTATTATATAAATTGTTCTACTGGTTCTGCTCACTTCACATCAGTTCATATGAATCCTCTAAGGTTTCTCCAGACCTTTCCTTTTCATCTTATAATCCAATAATATTCCATTACATTCATATGCTTTAATTTGCTCAAACATTCTCTAATTGATAGACATCCACTTTTTGTTTCCAGTTCTTTGCTATAACAAAAAAAAATGATATTATGATACCTAGTGGTGGTATTGCTGGATCAAAGGCTATGCACAGTTTAGTGATTTAAGGCCAGTTCCAAATTGTTTTCCAAAACCACTGGGCCAATACACAGATTCATCAGTACTGCATTAGTGTGCCTGTCTTTCCACAGTACTTCCAACAATTGTCATTTTATTTTTTGTCATATTTGCCATTTTAATGGTTATGACATTGAATCTCTGAATTGTTTTGATTTACATTTCCCTTATTACTAGTGGCTGTTGAAAGCTTATCTTTCTTTCTTTGAGAACAGCTTTGACCATTTCTTTTGACCATTTCTCTACTGGAGAATGGATCTTGTTCTTTAATTTTTAAATTAAATAGTATTTTATTTTCAGATCCACATTCATTCCTTCCTCCCCGCCCCCATTGAGAAAGCAAGAGTAACAAAGCCTGTTACAAACATCATTAATAAAGAAAGACAAATTCTTACATTGGCTGCATCATATATGTGTGAGTACATGTACATATATATATATATATACACACATATGTGTATATATACATGTGTATTATATATGTGTATATATGTGAGCAGTTAAGCACACAGTACATAGAGCAGAACGGAATCAGAAAGACTCATCCTCATGAGTTCAAATCTGTGTGACTCTGGGCAAATCACTTCGCCCTGTTTTCCTCAGTTCCTCGTCTATAAAATCAGCTGGAGAAGGAAATGGCAAATCACTCCAGTACCTTTGCTAAGAAAACCCCAAATATAATCTGAATACAGACTGAAATGACTCAACAAGAGTAGCAATGTACATATCATATGTATTTATGTGTGTATATCTATATACATACACATACATTACAAATTAAAATATATTCTAAACACACATATAATGAAGTGGGTGGCATGTTTTGTCACGAATTCTCTGGCATTACAGTTGATCAGAGTTCCTAAATCTTTCAAAATCATCTTGTCTTAATATTGTTTCTGATTGTTTAACTGAGCAAGTCTAAGGACGCAAAAGTTGACATATGAGCCATTTCAGAGCCTCCTCATTCCTCTGGGCAGATGCAGAAGCCCAGTCATGTCTGGGCAACTTTGTGGAAACTCTACTTGCATAAACTCCATCATGGGTATGGCATCATGTGTACCAGCCCTTTTAATTGAGATACCAGTAACCCAGGCTTCCCTGCCCCAGCCTGACTTTGGCTGCATATTTCCATGGACCAAGCAGCCTGTACCTGCTTCCCAAGGCAGAAAGGCATTTGGTAAATTTCCCCCTGATTTCCATGAGTTAAAGATAAACATCTGTTCTCTGGGCTCCAGTGCCCAAGAAACTCCTGTGTGGTTTTGCTTAAACAGACATAAGCCTCCTTCAGTTAATGGGGCTTTGACGACTTAGAGATAACATAAAAACTGGGCCAGACTCTCTTTGATGATCTAATGCTAGGCTTCCCAAGCCAGGGTACCCGAAACTTAGCAGTCTCGGAATTTAGTTGTGGTTCAACATGTAAGTTGCTACAAGAAGTGGGTGAGTTTGTTTTCAGCTCCTGATAATTTTTAAGTGGGTCACCTTCCACGATCAAACAGCTAGTAATTAAAATGTTTTGGAAAAAATGGTAAATAGAGTGAGGAGTCTAGACATCAGGAGACTCTAATCCCATACTGTACTGTGCATTGGTGACTTAGGGGACCAGGGGCTGGCAGTGGACTGCCAGGGAACACAACCCATTTGGTTTTTTTTCTTTGTTGGATGGTTTTTAAGGCACATTTCTAAAAAGCCTCTCCTAACAGCCTGGGGATAGGGAGAGGCATTTTTTTTTAGACCCAAGGAATTTCTGTTTCAGCAAGGAAAAGTTGTCTAAAGACACAAAGATGTTTGTTAACTTTCCCCATAGCTTCATAGTCATGCCTCATACACCAATCAGACAAAAGGGAAGAGTCAGAGGACCTGGATTCAGATCCTGACTATAACTTTTATAATTCATGGGCAAGTCACTCCACTTCTCACCTATAAAATGAGCAGAGTTGGAATAGATGACCACGAAGCCAGTTCTAAATCTCTGATCCTACGGGCCCTTTGACCAAGGTTTGGGAAGCTATGCACATAGAAGGAAAGGCTTCCTGGAGGAAGAGCTGCCTCATAACACCTCTCCATACATCTTAGCAAGTGCTTATCTGGCACAACTCCACAGATCTGGGAAACCATCTGTTCCTCTTCTTCTCAATACTGGGAGGGTAAAACAGAGAGGTAAGTGGGTTGCTTGGGTGCCTACCATAAAAGGTCACTCTCTTCTTTTCTAAAGGATATGTAGGAGTCGGAGAGAAGAGTGGAAGGGAGGAAAACGTCAGGGTTGCACGTCACTTTCCATACCCACACAGCCACCTGTCCCTGCCCTAAATATACAGGACTCCCAGCTCTCTCATCTGTCAAAGGGGGGAGGTGGACTCCATGATCACAGAAGTTTACATTTATAATCATCCTCAAGCTTCCCAGTCCTTCTATGATGTAGGCAGTGGAAGTATTATTATCCCCATTTTACAGATGGGTAAGCTCAGCAACTCGTCTCAGCTCACACAGCTAGTTACTGCCCAAGTCCTCCCAGATCAGCTCAGGTCTCCTGATTCCTCCTCAAAGGCCCATCCCATTGGACTGCACTCGCTTCCTCAGATGCTCCCTAATGATTAAGAATGGAAGCATATGACGGACAGGGATGTCTCTGTAAGCCCAGCCCTCCACACTGAGCCTGGCATAGAGCAGGTGCTTAATAAAAGCTTGTCAAGTTAAAACAAGGTTAGTCCTTCCAACTGTGAAGTTCTCCCATGCCCTGGCACAAAAAATGGCAGGTTCCAGGAGACAACAAGTCCCTCTCCTCTCTGCATTTTCACAGTGAATATAAATGAGAAGGGCATTGAGATTTTCTTTGTACAGACTTCAGACTCTGGTTAAACTCGGCACTGAGTCTGCAGACAAGGCTTGGGTTCAAATCCCACCTGATACTACTGAGTGACCTTGAACAAGTCACTTAACTTCCTTAGGCCTGTTTCCTCAATTGTGAAATGTTGGTCTTTGAGCTTCCTTTCAAGTCTAGAGCTACAACCCCAGATCTTTAGTGCAGGCATTAGAAATTCAAATTCAGCAATGAAGGAGAAGAACATGAGAGTTCCAAAGTATTCTGTGACCAAAAGCAATGGCGCATCCAAGTGCCTAGCATTGGGTCAGTAAGGAGCCCAGGGCCAGGCACTTTCATGACACTTGACACGAAGGAAACAGTTATCTCCTCTGGTCCTTCCATGTGAGCCTTTAGCCTAACTCTCCCATCTTCAAAAAGTCCAAGGGTGTTGCCTTCCTGCTCCGTGAGGCCAGAGAGATATCATGACTGGCTCCTCTTTCTTCACCCCCAAGTGCTGTCCAAAGCCACCAGGCTTGAATACCTTCTGAAAAAGAACCTCTCTGGACTCAAGACAGGAGGAGCCCAGGTCCTCAGCCTATATGACGGCCTTGGGGGGGGGAGTTATTCCTTGCTTCCATGGAAACTAAGGATTCCTCTCTCCTTTTCCATAATGTATACTGAAATTTTATTTGTTTGTTAAGTTCAGAATTAAACAAAAACCAAAATAAAATTAAACAAAAAACAAAACTTAAAGATTAGTTGGGAAGTAGGAACCTAGTGGTTGGCTTCCAGCCACATACTTCCAAACTTCATTCACCCCACCCACTGGCAAGATCAGGAAGTCCTGGGGAAGTCAGTCAATGAACATTAAGCACCTACTATGTGCTGGGCAGCTAAGTAGCACAGTGGATAGAGTCCCAGGCCTAGAGTCAGAAAGACTCATCTTCCTGAGTTTAAATCTAGCCTCAGACACTTACTAGCTGTGTGACCCTGGGCAAATCACATTACCTCTCTGTGCCTGTTTCCTCATCTGTTAAGTGTGGATAACAATAGAATCTGCCTTAGAGGATCAAATGAGGTATCATAAGCAAAGCTCTTCAACAACCTTACAGAGTGCTCCATCAATGCTAGCAATTATCATTCAAGTTTTGAGAGCCATGTTACATTCTCTAGAGACAAGCGTCTGGAGCCCAGGCAGCCTGAAGACCGCAGGCACCTTTCCTAAATCCCAGAACCCAACTAGAGACACTCTTAATCCATGGCCAGCTATAAGTTGGTCTCTTAGAGTCAAAGAGCAGAGTGTCATCAGAGGTAGAAGGGGTCTCTTCTAGACTGGGACAGGCCCCTTTGCAGGTGATGGGATTTGAGCTGAGTTTTGAAAGAAGCCGGGAATACCAAGAGGCCTGCAGAAATGAGGAGGAAGAACATTCTAGGCACCAGGGCCATCCAGTACAAAGGCTTGGAGAGCCACTTGCAAGTACTATATTTGTGGACCACAGAGTGCATGCAGGGAGGAGAGTAAAGCATCAGACTGGAAAGGTGAGAAGAGGGCAGGTGGTTCAGGGCTTTAAATGCCAAACACAGGACTGTCTATTTGATCCTGGAGTGATATAAGGAACCACTGGAGTTTTCTAAGGGGGAGAGGGATGTGGTCATATCTGCAGTTAAGGAAAATTGCTTTGATAGTTATGGGGAGAAGCTCGAGCAGAGAGGCTGATAAGAAAGTTATTCCAATCTTTCAGGTGAGATTGATTTAGGGCCTTTATAACCGTGGTGGCTGTGAGAGGAGATTAGGTGATGTCCATAAGAGATGCTGTGAAGGTACAATTGACACAGGTCCTTTGAAGTTGTTTGGTTTTGTTTTCAACCCCTTCATATTCAGTTCAATGGCAGGTATTTACAGAGTAACTACTGTTTGCTCAGCACCTTAGGGAAGGCAAAGCCTTGAGTGAACGATAATCCTTTTCCTCAGAGGGTTTCCATTCCATGTGGGGACACAAGATTCAAATATGGGAAACCATTCGATATCAACCCAAGACAACAGACCACCAAGTGTAACAATGGATAATGAACTCCAGAGGAGTAATTCAGTGGTCTCCAGAGCTCAGGGAAGGGCAAGACCTGAGCGGCCTAGAGCACTCAGGAAGAGCCTCATGGAATTTGGTGATTTGGATTTTGGAAAGTTGGGGGAGTCTAGAGAGGTGCAAAGCAAAGGGAAGCCAGAGAACCTTCAGGGGGGGTGGGAGAGTGAGAGAGTGAGTGAGAGAAAGAGAGAGAGAGAGAGAGAGAGAGACAGAGAGACAGAGAGAGAAACAGGGCTAAGATACTAAAGCGAGGAGGGAACTTGCTGTGATAGCTGACCCCTGGGCCGGTCTGTCAGCAAAAGGAGAAGGCTCGTGTCTGTTGGTAATCAAGACTGTGTTCAGGAAGTATGTTCATAATAGGACTTACCAGGACCAGAAAAAACTCTGTGTGGCAGCAAAGAACTGGAAACATAGTAGATACCATCAGATAAGAATCAGAGAATGACCAAGAAAAGCTGTGATAGATGAATGGAATACTACCAAGCCATGAGAAACAACGGCAAAGAAGAATTCAGAGAAGTATGAGAATGTAGAGTGAAGTAAACAGAACCAGGGGGAAGAATGTCCAGAATGATGACAACAATGGAGATAGAAAGGGCAAAAAGGAAAAAAGAAACCCCAATGTGCAGTGTGTCATTATAATGACCAAACTTGGCCTCAGGGAAGGGGTAACAAAGTGCACCATTCTGCCTTCTGGGCAGAGATGGAGGACAACGGGTATGACTACCACATAAACTATCAGGTTTGTTGATTTGCTGACTAGTTACACTGAACTGCCTTTTTCCTCCCTTTTAAAAAGAAAAATTTGTTTCAAGGGATGGTTCCCTGGGTATTGTTGGGAAAAAGAATATAGTTGAAATGAAGAGGATATAAAAAGAAAAAAAATCAATAAACACTTTTAAAATATAGGTGGAAGAGCTTAGACCATATCCTGAGTCAGAACATGAACAAGGCCCTCAGTAAAGTCTTAAAAATTGTGTCCCCATGCATTACATAAAGGCACAAAGGTCACCTGTAGACAGTAATATTTTTGGATCTGATTACTTGAAATACTTACTTCTTGTAACATGAAAAGTGGGCTTTTGAGATACTAAAATGCACATTTATCTTAAAAATCATATGAAAAATAGCATCCCTTGGTTTGCATGTGCTCCCCATGGCACCATAACCATAATGGACTCTACTCTGCCGTGAGGACAATGGACAGCCACTGAAGGGCCTTTAACAGAGGAATTGACTTTAAGCTTCTTCAGAGACACCAGCATCTCTTCAGAAAGGAGGAGGAAAGTGTGAGCCAAAGAAAATTAGCCATCTGCAGAAAACTCCCAGCATCCTCTCCACCAGGAGGTGCTGACACTCAAAACTTTCACTTAGAGCAGCTGAAGACAAAGCCCTCAATACCCCAGCATCTGAATCGAGCTACAGCCAGACTGAAGTGGTCCAGACCCCTGCCTAAGGTCACTCCAAACCAAGCATCATCTCGCCTCTAGCTAATTCAAATGAAAGAGCTAAGGGCTTCTTCCTCCAGCAACCGTCCCTACACACCCAGCCAAAAAAAAAACAAACCCAAAAACCTGCTTCTCTGCACCAGGTTGGGGGGAGGGAGAGATGCCATTTTGTTCCGTTTCTTCATAGAGATACCCTAACCCCAACAAGGGCAAAACTGGGTACAATGGGAGGTAAAGAACCCTTCTATCTTTAGCCTACACCCCAAGCAGTAAGCCTGAATAACTAGCTGTTTCCTGGGTGGTCCAGTGGACAGAGCCCCGAGCCAGGAGTCAGAAGGATGTGGGTTCAAATCCCAGTTCTGAATTTTATTAACTATGTGACTCTGGGCAAGTCAATTAACCTCTGGATCTCAGTTTTCTTAATTTGTAATGAATTTGTAGTGCGTGTGCACACATACATACGCAGAGAGAGACAGAGCTGGTGCCAGGTTTTGAGTTTGTAAATGGAGGCTCCTTTGGGCTGTAGGATCAGTCACTTCCTAAGTGCCGGAGAACTCAGAGCTGTTTCCACAAGTACCCAGTAAAATCACAGGCCATAGTTCATCTCCCAGCAACTCCTTCCCTTACTTCTCCCCTTCATTCAGTCCTCACATCTGCTGTGAGACAAAAGAGGACCAAAATCCATCCATCTGACTTGGCCCCAGATCCCACCAAATCAGGCTGAGTTCCAGAAAAGGCTATCTTCTTTCCTCCAGATGCAAAGAGGGGGAGATAAATACTACAATGTGTCCTGCCCTAAAGCAGGGTGTATGACGTATTTATTAAACGCTATGTGTCAGGGACTGTGTTAAGCATTTTACAAATATCATCTCATGTGATCCTCACAACAGCTCTAGGAGATAGGTGCTATTAACAGTCTCGTTTTACAGTTGAGGATACTGAGGCAAACAGGGTTAAGCGACTTGCCCAGGGTCACACAGCTACTAAGTGTCTGAGGCCACATTTGAACTCAGGTCTTCCTGACTGCAGACCCAGTGCTCTCTATCCATTTGTACCACCATCCTGCCTCATGCAAAGTCAATAGACACAATGATTAAAACAATGATAAGTGAAAGGTACAGGTAAAAGGAAGTCAAAGTCTGAGTGACAGAAAACCTAATCCTGGTCCTGGGCACTAGAACAGGAAGTAGACGACCCTCCTCCCAGTAGAGAGGTGAGAGGCTTCGAGGACAGAATGTTGTCTGGCTAGCTGGGTGAGGTCATTATATAAAGCCTGGAGGCAGCTGGAGAGTCCAGTGCGTAGCATGCTAGATTTGGGAGTTGGGCAGGACCAGGGTTCAAAACCTGCTTCAGACACTGCCTGTATGACCCCTGGTGAGTCACTTCACCTATCTGGGCATCTGTCTTATCAGCTGTAAAATGAGGATGCTAATACCACTTACCCCCAAGGTTGTTGTGAGGACCAGCTGAGATAGTATTTGTAAAGCATTTTGCAAATTTCAAATACTATGTAAAGGCTAGCCATCACAGGATATTTTTATTAAATCATCTTTTGTTTTTTCATTACACTGGGGGTCTTTTTGTTATGTCTTTTTAATTACATTTCATCATTTTTTTCATTACAAATTTTTCATTACAGAAATTAAAAGAGGATTCAGATAGTGGTTATGTAAAAACTGAAGGCAACCAACAGATCTTACTTTTTAAAAAGGAAACCAAGTCGAGCGTGACACTCGCAAACCAGTCTGGCCTGGCATTTGGCCAGCCTGGACACAGGTTTGCTAAAGTGAGTCTGGGAGCCAGTGAGCACAGGGCAGAGGAGAGTATGGGCTGGTTTTCTGTCAGGGTGATTTCAGGAGACCTCAGGTCAGCCTCGTGCACACCCTGGAAATGGGTGGGTGCTGTCCTCACATAGCAGGAAAGCTGGGGTCGATTTTTCTGCTGTGTTTCCTTCCCACCCATACTCCCCTCCACCTCCAAAAAAAAATCAACAACCCAGAGGGACTTCACAGGAACACCCTCAGGGCAGAGGATGCTCTAATGTTTGAGCCAGATGTTGATTCCTTTCTGGGACATGGGGCCCTGAATTTCCTCCCTTATCTGTACAAAAATACAAGAGGCAGCTACTGTTACCATAGCGAAATAACAAAGCCAGATGCCCGCTAAGTGCTGTGGAGGGGCAGCACAGTGTAATGGAAAAAACGGGGAGAAGCAACAGGCTGAGTGGACAGAGAACAGGACAGCTGGGAGCCAGGCAGCCCTGGATTCCGGTCCTGACCCTGGCACACATTGACCAGGTGAGGTTGGGGGAGTCACCTCACTCTTCCACGTTGGGCACTTCTCTAGGACTTTAAATTGCAGGCAGGTGCTGGCTCTGCCAAGGAAAAGGCACCTGAAACTCCCTACACGGATGAAATCACAGGAGGAAGGGGGAGGAGGGAGGAAGGGGGAGGAGGGAAAAAGAGGAAGGAGGAAGAGGGAGGAGGGAGAGGCGAGGAGGAGGGGGAAGGGAGGGAGAAAGAGGAAGAAGGAGAAGGAGAAAGAGTAGGAAGAAGAAGGAGGAGGGACAAGAGAGGAGGGAGAAGGGCTCCCAAAACCTGGGTTCTAGATAGCAACCAGTAGTGTGACCAAGAGCAGCAAGTCACTTGGCCTCTCTGAGCTGTTTCCCCATCTTCATAAAACACCTCTCCTGAAGGAAGTTGTTGGAAGGATGAAATGATAGAAGGCAAAGTTTAAAAGCAAGAGACAAATGTCACTGATGCATCCAGACATGAAAGCATGGCCCACCCATTCAGCCCCAGTGAGGCGCTAGGACTTGGGATCAAATGCCAGTAGACCAGCTGCTTTCTACGTCTGTGTGATCTTGGGTAGTAAATTCACCGCTCTGGGCTCCAGTTTTCTTATCTATAAATGGAGGGGATTGATTCCATGACCTCTCGAAGGTTCCTTGGCATAGGCCTCATCTGCAGCAAGCACACTTTGCTGGGTCAACAACCTTTGACTTTCTCCATCCCCAGAAATAAACTCAGCTCCCTCACTCTCCATTCTAAGAAACCAAGGTCAAAGTGCTACTCATAACTCCTGGCTGCCCCACCACTCTGGTCCAAGTTTCCTACTCAGCATGCTGACCAGTCAAAATCCCAAAGTCGTAAAATGGAGACAAACTTAGAAAGACAAAATGCAGTGAAAGCATATGCTTGCTACACCCAGAGCCCCATCAACCAGTCCAAACTTGAACTCAGTTCCACGTTGAATGCTTCACAATGAGAGGTAGATGGCATGAGATGTCAGATTCCTTTCTCAGCATCAGTAATTAATCTAATGTCGGGAGCTCATCTCTTGATGTAGCTCCGTGGATGTGTGGTCCCAGATGGAGATTTGGACCCATCTGTGCTTTCTTATCAATGCCGGCAGCTCATCTCTTGATGTAGCTCCGTGGATGTGTGGGCCCGGATGGAGATTTGGACCCATCTATGCTTTCTTATCAATGCCAGGAGTTCATCTCTTGACACAGTTTAATGCAGCTGTGGTTCCAGATGTAGACTTCAGCCCATCTCCGCCTTCTCATCCCAGGCCAATGTTTGTTCATTTTCCCCCACAAACGCTGCCCAGATGTTCTACCTGGCATGCAGGAAGACTTCCTCCAAGTCTTTTTATGTTTCATGGGTTCCAGCGTAGCATGCGGCCGTCCATCTGTTATCCCTTGCTATAGCCCCAGCCCACTTCCTTTGCTGCTCATACGTTGTTTATAAAACTTTCCACAACAGTCAAGTTGATTTCCTCAGGAAGCTTAATGTCAAAAAGGCCTCTCATGATACAACTCAGCCTGACCCAGTTCCATTTACTATCCAGCAGAATGGAAGCTCTTTGGAGGCAAGGGTGCCCAGCACAGTGCCGGGCACATAGCTGGGGATTAACTGAATCAGTGTGATTGTTAGCTTTCTTTTTGTCCTTCAGTGCCCTCCCTCCCTTTGGGCTGAATACAAAAAACTATCAGAACCCATCTTCTCTCTGGGCTCCAAAGCCCTGATCATGACTGAGGCAGAGCCCAGTCCCTTCTTTCCTCTTCCTGTAGGGAATTCCTCCTTGGGCACCAGGTACGGGCTGGCCTTCTTCCCCCACCCCACAGGGGAAGGTCCAGGCAAGCAGACCTTAGCCTTGGCAAGAAGGGAATTCAAGGAACAGGAAACAAGAAGTGGCTGGCAAGGAAGGGAAACGGATTGGCATTTACAAACAGATCTTATCAGTTCCCTTTTTCTCCCTGGAAACATGACCATCTATACCATTGTTGCAATGAGGAAGAGGGAAAACAGATTTAGAGCTGGAAGGACCTCAGAGGTCATCCAGTCCAGCTCCCCTCATTTTGCCCAGAGAGGCAAACTCACAAAGGCAAGTATCGGCTTAAGCTTCCCGCCTCTTCCCTGAGCATCACCTGCCAATGGGACTCTTGGGACTCCTCTCGCCTTTTCTGCTGTTGTTGTTGAGTCATTTTTAGTCCTGTCTGACTCTTCATGACCCATTTGGGGTTTTCTTGGCAAAGACACTGGAGTGGTTTGCCATTTCCTTCTCCAGCTTGTTTTACGGATGAGGAAACTGAGGCAAAGAGGGTTAAGTGACTTGCCTAGGGTCACATGGAGAATAAGTGTCTGAGGCCAGATTTGAACTCAGGAAGATGAGTTTTCCAGACTCCAGGCCCAGCAATCTATGAACTATGGCACCTTTAATTAATTTCTATTAACTAACCATTTCTCAAGTACCTACCACATGCAAGGCATTGTGCTAGGCACTGGAAATGCAAAAATAAACAAAGAAATCATTCAAGACCTTACTCCTTTTTTTTTAGTGGTGGGATACAAGTTATACCAATGAAAACAATATAATCTGAAGTAGGAGAAAGGACTAACAAGCATGGAGATCAAGGAAGGTTTTCAGGGTGGGGGTGGGGGTCACCTGAGCTGAGTCTAGAAGGAAGCTAAGGTTACTAAAGGGCAAAGGTGAAGGAGGACATGCCAGGCATGTAGAACAGCCTGAACAAAAACATGGCGGTAGGAGATGAGATGGCACAAGGGACACAGATTGAGGCTGCAGCCTCAGTTGTTTTGGAACAGGACTCTTTTCAGAGGACAGTGAGTACTAGAGACTAGAGGTTCTGGGAAGGGGTGAATACTCAAAAGGATCACAGGATTTGAAGGGGAACATGAGTTCAAATACACTATGTATGTGACCTTTAAGTAAGTCAATTCACTTTACTAAGCCCCAGTTTCTTCCATCCGTAAAATGAAGGGGTTGAACTAATGGGACTAGCCTGGGTAGACCTGGTTCTTGGAAAGGAACAACAAGTCTCTTGCGCTGTGAGCCTGGTCCTGTGCACTGCCCTTGTATCTTTTTACCCAGCACCCCTAGGAATATGGGAGTGGCACCAAGGGTTCTTCCAATTTTAAATCTACAAATTTAAAAAAAATATTTTATTTTTCCCAATTACATGTAAAAACAGTTTTTAACATTCATTTTTTTTAAATTTTGAGTTCTGAATTCTCTCCCTCTCTTCCCTCCTCCCTGAGATGGTACAGCAAGTTGATATAGATTATACAGGAGCAACCATACAAAACATAGTTCCATATTAGCTATGTTGCAAAAGAAAACCCAGACCAACCCCCTCCCACCGCCCCCCCCCCACACATACACAAATAAAGAAGGTGGAAAATAGTATGCTTCCATCTACATTTAGACTCCATCAATCGGTTCTTTCTCTGGGGGTGGACAGCATTTTTCGTCATGAGTCCTTTGGAGTTGTCTTGGATCATTGTATTGCTGACAATTGCAAAGTCATTCACCGTTGAGCATTCTTACAATATTGTCGTTGCTGTATTGGAGGTTGGCAAGGCTGGTTCTGCTCACTTCACTTTGCATCAGTTTGTTTAAGTCTTTCTAGCTTTTTCTAAAATCACCTGCAAATATTTCTTTACAACAAATCTCACCTTCTTCTAGAGGTCTTGCCCAGCCCCATGTCTTCCTTCTGCTACCCAGCAGCCATCTCTTTCCTCTGAGATTATTACCTTCAATTTACCCTGTCTATATCTTGCATGTTGCATGTACACAATTATTCTCATGTAATTTCCCCCATTAGAATTGGAGCTCCACTGTTTTTTGCCTTTCTTTGTATTCCTATTGCTTATCACAGGGCCTGGCACATAATAAGCACTTAATAAATGCTAGCTGACTAGGACTCACTGCCCTTCTGATAGTCAACACCTGTTTTGCAAACCTACTTTAGACTATGGTCCTACACCTGTGCTGCCACCCCCAGATCCCTAGGGGTGTTGGGTTAAAGGATACAAGGGTAGTGCACTGGACCAGGCTCACTCACAGCACAAGAGACTTGCTGTTCCTTTCCAAGAACCAGTAGATAAAAGAATCTCCTTTCAGCTTAATCCATTAGAAATGACAGGGAGAAAAATAATTAATGGGTCTCCTAGGTCTACTTCAGGCTACTCCCCTAAACTAAACTTTGGGTCAATGCTTCTTAGGAAGTAGATAAAGGCTTAATGTCAAAAGCATTCTTATGGAAAAAAAAATACAAGGGAAGAGGATAACCAGCCTCCCCCAATGCAAACACATTACCTAAGCTGGAAGGTTTGCTATCCCAAGCCAAAGCGGACACTGGCAGGGCTTGATCAGGACTCCAGCTCTGGGGAATTAGCAGTTAGCTCCAGGATAAGCCACAGAGGTACCAGCCCTGGTCTCAAAACAGCCAGGTTGGTTGGCTTGGACATTGTCAAGGACAGTTCCAGGGAGAATAGCACCTCCCTTGCAGAGATGAGGGACTAAGAGCATGGAATATGGCAGTTATTGTGACACAAAGTGGTTGTTATTTGTTGGTTTTACTGAACCACTTTCTCTCTTTTTTCTTTTTTAATTAAAAGGGAAGGGAAGGTGAGGGGGAGGGGGAAGTGAAGGTGACATAAAAACAATACAAATGAAATTTTAAAAAAATCTCAGGACTATTCTCATCTAACACCACCACCACCAATACCTAATATTTGTGTAGCATTTCACGTTTAACCAAGCCCATTCTTCATAACCACTCTGTAAGGCAGGTAGTACAAATATTGAGCCTGTGCATTTTGGAGTGAGGTGACCGAAGGTCAGAGGGGTGCACACAGTGAGGTGAGTTGCGTAGTTACTAGAACCCGGACCTCTTGACCCCTTCCAATTCTTCTTTATCAGGCTCTCTGCAGCTGGAGAACAACTGGCTTCTTCCAGGCTCAGGTCTTGTGCCTTCTCCTGCAGAAGTCTTTCCTCTCTCCCCAAACACTAATACTTTCCCCTTGGCCCTCAGTTTTTTCATCTGTAAAACAGGAAGATTATGCTAGATGGCTCTAAGAACATGGATCACTCTGGTCTATCTCAAGCGCCTAACACAATGAACAGCCTTGCCAAGCTCCAATACAGCAGGTACTTAATAAAAAAACCTTGTTGGATTAGACTGTCGGACAGTCCTTTGTGTACAGTCTACCAGGTGAAGATAAGATAGTGATTTTCTTTTCTAGTAACAGGCCAGCTCTAACTCTGGAGTAAGGAACCAAGTGAAAGCTCAAGACCAGAGCTCAAATATTTTTGGAAATGTGGATGTAAAATATATTCCTTTTAACTTAATAGTATTTTTGGCATAGCTATCTCTTGGCACTCCCACTCAAAGGCGGTTGTGGTGACGTGGGGGATAGGGTAGTGTTTGCATCACTGCCCCAGTTGGTCAATGATTTTAGAACCCTATGAAGGGTTTGTAATCCAGTGTAGGTGGTGAAGGATTTTTTTCCCCTGTACATCAATGATCCAAGAGAGCAAGATTCCCCACTTGGGCCTAAGCCCCACTTGGCTTATTACAATCTACAGGGGGTAGTACTTCCAGCTTTAGTGATACTAAAGTGGAGAGCAAAGAATAAAACAGATAGAACACACACTTCTGTAGGTATGTGTGGTCTTTGCCAATAGACTGTAAGCTCCTTGAGGAAAGGGACTGTTTGTACCCCTAGCTCATAGCACTGAGCCTGACACATAGTAAGTAGTAGGCATTTAATCAATGCTTGCTGATTATCTAGAGCCCCTTTTTAGGTCCTGGGAGTCATATTTTAAAAGGGGCACACTGAAACTGGTCCAGAAAGATGAGATCAATGGTGAAAGACACTGAAACCATGTCATAGGATTGACCGAAGAAGATGAGGCTGATTAGCCTGGAAGAGGAGGCTTTTTTCTTTTCTTTTCCTTTTTCTTTTCTTCTTCCTTTTTTTTTGAGACTTGGGTCTCCCAATCTTACTCAGGCCTGATCTCACCCATGATCAACACAGAACCTTCTGACCTGGACCGGTTAGCCCCTCTTTAGGCAGCCTGGTGACTCCCTGATTCAGAGAGCTCACTATATGGTGCCTTAGACTTAATGCGTATACCAGATCCAGTTTGACCCTACTGAAGCTCAGAACTTCCAAACTCAAGCAATCCACCATCCTCAGCTTCCTTAGTAGAGGAACTACCACCATGTCTATGGAAGAAGGTTATTATTATTATTTTAATTTTTAACTTAAACATAAAAAGAACATTTCCATAAAACAGCCGAACACAAAAAAAGAGGATTCTTCTATCTAAAACTGTGAATCTCCATTTCACACGGTTTGCTATTTTAAGAAGCATGTAATAAATTCTACGTTACTTTCCAAGTTGTCCTGCTTGTTAGAGCTTCCTTCTGAGAAGAGACAATTTACAGGGGCCATCAGAGCTCTCTTCAAACATATGAAGAGCTGTGATATGGAAGAAGGATTGGACTTCTTCTTCTTGGCCCAAGGAGAAGAACCAGGAACAATAAAGGCAAGTTCCTGAGAGGCCCAGTTCAGCTTCCTATCAGGTAGCACTTCTTAGCAATGAGAGCTCTTGAAAAATGGAATGTGCCAGCTGAGACTGGAAGACCACTGGTCAAGGCTGCTTGCTGTGTGGGGAATTTCTACTTCACATAAGGGTTGACTCTGGGATTCTGAGATCCTTCAGTCTGAGATTCCAAGAGGCTTAGAAACTTCGGTGGCTAAAAAACAAACCAACCCCACCTCCAAGGCCCAGCCTTAACCAGCCCCACCATCATCTCTAATACTCCCAGGGCTGTTTTTTACTCTCTTGCCTAGAAAGGGGCCCCTCGGAGTGGTCAGATATCAAGGACACCCAGCCTGCCATTAGCAATGGCCAGCAAGAACAAAGACAAACAAAACAGCCATATTAATACCCAAGCCCTCCAGAGGAAGCACAGGTAGGGACAATACTGTACTCTGGTTGCAAACGTGTATGGTTGGTCTTTAAATAAAGAAGTGCTAATAATGTCTAGTACCGACTTCTGCAATCTCACTACCAATCTTGGGCAATCAATCAACAAGCATTCATTAAATGTCTAGTATATTCCAGTATGTTGTAGTATGTTCCGGGCACTGAAGACACAAAGACAAAAATGTAGCAGTCCCTGCCCTCAAGGAGCTTATACTCTATTCTGGAAGAGCATTCACTCCTCACACCCAAGTGGAATACCAACAAAGCTCCATTTTACAGAAGAAGAAACTAAGGCACAAAGGAATGAAGTGACTTGGTCAAGGTCATATATAATTAAAATAGCTAGAAAGGGACCTTAGAGGCTACCAAGTCCAACCCCCTCATTTTACAGATGTGGTAACTGAGGTAGAGAAAGGTTAAGTGACTTGCTCAGGAAGGATCACAGGGCTAGTGACTGTCTGGGTAAGATCTGAAGCCCAGTTCTCATTCCAAATCCAGAATTCTAGCCACTACTCCTCCCTGCCAGAACCAAGATTCAATGTCGGACTATCAGACTCCAAATCTAATGCTTTTTAAAAACCATATATTCTTCCCATTAATAGAGCTCTATAAAAAGTTCTATATATACATCCTTGTATGAGTGTGTGCATATACACACACACATATAGGATATGACAAGGGATGGATAGGTCTCACATCAAGATCCAAGATCCAATCCTATCAACAATCCATGGAGTCCCAGGTCTTACTGTCTTCTGAGTCTGATTTGTGTCCATTCCAGCACAGCCGAAGCTCAAGAGGAAATACTGGCAGCTCCTTGCAAACCTGAAGCCATCTACAATGGTATAGTCCTGCCTTGACATGAATTCAGGAGGGGCACATTTTTTAAAAATCCTTTTCTTTTTTTGATCGACCAACAAGCATTTATTATCTGGGATGTTCCAGGTGCTTAGTCCAGGTGAACAGATTCTAAGACTCTCCAGAGGGACAATTGCCTTCTTTAGTTTTTCTTCTGCTCCAGAACCGAGCACCATGTGAGAGCAATGAACATAATAAACGTTTGTTGAAACGAACGAACAAATGCACCGCAGTTCATTTTCCGTTCCTATGACGACAAAGTCACAAATGAGCCAAATAATTCTTCCCGGCACTTTCTTGTCTGGCATTGGACTCCCTCCGGCTGCCTCATAATGTCCTTCCTCACACACAGAACCAACGTCTGCAGGAAGGTGTATATGAGCAAACTCAGGGCAACGAGACAGGTACTAATGCTTTCAAAACATGGCAATTAACAGAGGAATGTTAGAGCCCACTGCCTCTTTATCCTATGCTTTCTATTAAATTAGTGTAAAATGTCAGCCTTTATCATCACTATTTGTAACCGTGAGCAAGAGCCAAGTCGGTGTCTGCCCCTTTGTGAGAAAGCCTCTTATCACCAGCTCAGCAGAGACAAGTTTCCCTGGCAGACCATGATTCAGAGGTGTGGAATGTCAGATAGCTACATTCTGCCTTCTGTTCGCAGCCGCAAGGGCCTTCTTCCTTGGAGTTTCTCCCTTTCCACCAGCACCTCTTGCCCTATGCACCTCCAACCACTGCTCACGAAAGAACTGGAGAGCCTTAGAGGTAGGGGCAACATGAGGTCAGCTAGTCCAGTACCTGCCTGGAAAAGAATCCCACCAGGAACCACCAGGTAAGTGGTCATCCAGCTCCCACGGACGTACCTTCAGGAAGGCAGCATGAGCAAGGGGTAGAGTACCGAACACGGAGTCAAAGACTTGGGTTCGAATGCCACTTCTGACATTTACAAGCAAATTACCAAACCTCACTCAGGCTTGATTTCTTTATCTGTAAAATGGGCGGGAGTTGGGGAAGGTGGGACTGCCTGGCCTCTAAGGTGCCTTCCAGTTATAAAGCTATGATCTTATGATCTCACAGTGACCATTTACTAGTGTGCCGCCCAAATGAAACGCAGTTAGGTGGCGCAAACATTTACCGAGTGCCAGTGTGGAGTCAGGAAGACCTGAGTTCAAATCTGAATTCAAGACACTTCCAAGCTGTGCGGACCTGTTTGCCCTGTTTATCTCATCTGTAAAATGAGCTAGAAAGGGAAATGACAAACTACTCCACTATCTTTGCCAAGAAAATCCCAAAAAGGAGTCATGAAGAGTCAGATATGACTAAAAAATGACTAAATACCCCCAAATAGATACCAATATGTGATAATATATGTCGTGAAAGAAGCCTTTTGTGATACAGATGGGGGGTGGGGGGGGAGGGTGGTTCCTATGCAACAACATACAAGAGTCTCAGCCCAATACATACCAGATATTCAAATTAAAGGCTATTGTATTATATATGTTGGACTTGCTGTTGGTAGGAAAGGGACCTTATGCTTTGTTGCCTGAAATGAATCCTTGAGCCCCTTTCCAGGCCATCTGAATTCACTCAAAGTCATGGAAAAAGCCATCTTTTCCACCCTAAATCACAAACTGCTGCTTCCTAGACCAGGATGCCACACTAATTAGCTTGGGGACTCACGCTGGCCATGGAAGCAAAATTTACGTTGACAATTTTAAAGGCCCTTTCACTTGTGTAGATTCATGCAAGAATTCATGCACATCTATTAAAGAGATTGTATCCTTTGTACCAAATGAAGGAACTTATATTCAAGGAGAAAATTAGCTATTGAAGAGCATAGTCATTGCTAAAGGCAATGGGGGGAAAGTACAAGATTTGGAATCAGGGATGTGAGTTTAAATACTGAGGGACCCTGGGTAAAAATCATTTGACTTCCTTGGGACTCAGTTCTCTAGTCAAACCCACTTTACTTGACAGATGAGGAAAATGAGGCACAGGGATGAAGTGATTTGGCCAAGGTCATGCAGATAGTTAAGCTACAGGACTGGGATCCAAATAAGGTGCCTTAGCTCCAAACCCAGCATTCTTCCCATGGCTCAGCAAAGTTTTCTCATTGGTGAAGTGTGAGAGTTAGCCTGGATGATCACTAAGGTCCCTTCTTGCTTAAAATCCTCCAGATCTGCAAACTTGAAAGTGTACCTTGTCTACACCTCTAGCTGCCCTCCTAGACATTCCACTGCTCATCTCAGATCCTCAAGTTAACAATCCTTTTCCATCCTTAGATTCCCAGCAAGAGAAGGAAGCCAGAAGCCATTCAGGAGGACACACCAATGGGGGCCTATAACAACTCTGAGGCAGGAATTTTCTATGCATTTTATTCAGCTTGCTTCACTCGGGAGAAGATAGCCCTGGCACTGCTCCACGTCACTGTGACTTTTTTAAACTACCATTGTCGGTCCATAAACGTTTATTAGACACCTCCTGCATACCAGGCACTGTGCTAAGTGCTGGGGAGACCAAGAAAGGTAAAGGACAGTGGAAGTCAAGCTTTCCTTCCTCCACCAAGCTAAAAATCTCACTTTGGTTACACTTTAGGCAGACCCAGTTAAACATACAGAGATATACCTGAGGCTTTCCCACCATTCCTCCCCTCCCATGACTGCTCAAATGCTCCTGGTCCTTCTGAGCTCAGCAGGTACCATACGTTGAACTGAATAATTACGCTAGCCGAAAGTGGGGGTTCTTAGCCTTTTTTATTGTAGACCCCTCTGGGAATCTGGTGAAACCCAGGGACCCCTCAGGAAATCTGGCAAAACCTAGGGATCCCTTCTCAGAATGACATTTTTAAGCATATGATATCAAATATATAGAATTTCGAAGGAAACCAGTTATATTGAAGTATTTTATATGTAGTTTATGCCCCAAGTTCACAGGCCCTCCCAGTTTAGAACCCCTGGGCTACATTAGTTTTGAGAATCAGATGGGGAGGCAGGGTATTGCCATAGGAAGAGACCTATCTTAAAATATTTTGTATTTCATATTCTACATACACTCCCCCCCCCCCATAGAATGTAAGCTCCTTGGAGACAAGGATAGCTCTGTTTCTGTCTTGGAATCCCCAGTGCTCTGCACGGCCCCTGGCATGGAGTAGATGCTTAACTGATTTGAACTGAAGTCTGGGGAAAGCAGAGGGTTGCAGAGAAACCTGAGAAGACTCCTATGAACTGATCCAGAGTAAAGTGGGTAGAACCAGGGGAATGACGGATGTGATGACAATAACCACACGAAGTAAATATGATCCGTGCAACCCCCAATGCTTACAGCTGCCTTTATTATTAGGCATCTGGCATCTAAAGCGCTTAATCAGGGATTGTTTGCTTACTTTTTCTCGCATGTTAGGGGGTCCCCAAGGTCCCCTCTGGCTCTACCTCTTGATGCATGATCTAAGCTGGAGGAAGAAGGGAACTAGATAACATCTGGTATCCCTTCCAACCTTCTCATCTTGGCATTCCATGGTCTAGTGTGTCAGAACGGTGGGAGGAAGGGATGGGAAAATGACTCCTACACAAATCTGTCATACTTAGCTAATAACTTCAGTACAGCATAGACAAAGGCAATAAGGGGACAGTAGATAAAGGGCCACACTGGAAGAGAGAAAAACCTGGGTTCAAATCTTGACTCTAACATTTACTACCTTGGTACTCATGGTCCAGTCACTGAATTTCCCTTGAGCTTCAGTTTCCTCATATGTAAAATAGGCATGACACCTGTAATACTTTCTTTACAAGGGCTGCTATGAGGCTCTAAGGACATCATATACATAAAGCATTTTGCAGACCTTAAAGCATTGTATAGATGTCAGTTTTGACGTGATTTCATCAGTCTAGGGAACTGCCAATGAGGAAGTCCCCCTACCAGCGCAGATCAGCCCTGGCTGGGCAACTTAATGTTTCAGAGAGTCACCTGGGGCACGAAGGTGAGGTGACCAGCCTGCCCTTGGAGGAGGGGGAGAAGAGGGGGAGGAAGAGCTGGAAGATGGGGAAGGAGGAAGAGGGGGAGGAGGAGAGGGAAGAAGACAGGGAGGAGGAGGGAGAGGAGGAGGGAAGAAGAGGAAGAACTGGAAGATGGGGAAGGAGGAAGAGGGGGAGGAGGAGAGGGAAGAAGACAGGGAGGAGGAGGGAGAGGAGGAGGGAAGAAGAGGAAGAACTGGAAGATGGGGAAGGAGGAAGAGGGGGAGAAGGAGGAGAAAGAAGAAGAGAGGGAGGAGGAGGGGGAGAAGGGGGAAGGGGAAAGAGAGGAGGGAGGGAGGGAAAAAAGTGTGTGTGAGTGTGTATGTTGGCAAAGTCATTGACAGTGCTTGGTGTTACTCTAGAACCCCCTGGACTAGAGAATCTCTTAAATCCCTCCAACTCTAAACCTATGCCAGATCTCAAGGAGCCATTAGGCTCCTAAGACAGGCCTAGCAGGTGAGCTCTGTTGGGCAGAGATCAGTTCCATGGGGAGGAGGAACCAGGAAAGACTTCAAGAAGAGGGGCTCTTCCTGTGGACCTGGATTCAGGAAGACCTCAGGAGGTTAAATTTAGCCCTAATGGCTCTGTGTTCTCAGGCCAGTCATTTAACTTATTTTTTGGCCTCGGGTTTTCTCCTCTGTTAAATGGGGAAAGTACAAGTACCTACCTGTGAGAGTTGTTGTGAGGCTTAACTGAGATTATCTGTAAAATGTTTTGCAAACTTTAAGGTTCTATAGAAATGCTCACCACCATCCTTAGCTGTTACTCAAGGTAAAGAGGCCACGAGGCCTGGGCTGGACTCCAGTTCCTCATTTCCAAGCAAAGCCACCCAGCAAGGCTTTCACCCAAATTCTGCCAGCCCCGCCCTCGCAAACACATTCTTCCCTTCCAACCCACGAGCACTCCAGGTGACTCCCCTGCCAGGCTGGCCCAGCCCAGGGATCAGTCCCACTTCTCCCGATCTTGTTTGAGAAACTTCTGTTTCGTTCAGGAAATAAACGCCTCAGCATGGAAGGCAAGTCAAAGAGGAAGCATCACTTGAGGATCTTTATTGAGTCATTTTTCAGTGCCCTTCCCACTTGTGAATCTCTGTCTTTTTGCCCAAAGAGTCTAAATGACAGTGGAGACACCCCCTGTTTCCCCGCCCCCATAGGGGACACCGAATGGAAATTAGGGAACAGGAGCTTTTTCAAAAATGCTCCAATGTTCGAGAATTAACTCCAGCTGGGTTCCCTCAAGTGACCCCCAGGACTTTCAAAGTAAATGTAAAACAAATTTCGAAGAGAAAGTCAATCATGCATAAACACAAAAGGCTTAGGCTGCAGTTGGGAGTTTGGAACAATAAAAGTTTATAGCTTTTCCAACAGAGACAGGCTCCTGGGGAGGGGGAAGGGGTGGGGTGGGGAGATGCTGCTTCTCCTGCTCCCTCCCTCCCATCGGATGCTCCCCAGGGCGGGGACTTTTTATGGTGCTGGCCACAGCTCAGGGGTGGGCAACCCAGGGCACTGTGGGTGGTTCCCCACCACTCCCTGCTCCACTCATCCCTTTCAACTTCTCCCTTCTTCTGCTGCTGCTCCTTTCCTTTCATTCTAATGGTTCATTTCCAACAAATGTTTAAGGAGAGCCTACTCTGTGGACACAGCAAGAGCTTCGAGTCTTGTGGAAGGAGGAAAATGCCAGGCCTGGAATTTAAGCCTGGTCTCTGACACTTACTAGTGGTGTGACCCTGGGTAATCTAGTTTACCTGTCTGACCTTTAGGCAACTGAAGCTAGGTATGTTACTCATTTTTTAATTTTGAAATTTTCCACTTTTATTGTGAACCTCAGAGGCAGCTTGATGGTACAGTGGATGGAGTGTCAGACCTGGACTCTGAGTTCAAACCCAGTCTCAGACACTTACTACCTGTGTGACCCTGGGCAAGTCACTTTACCCTGTTAGCCTCAGTTACCTCATCTGTAAAATGAGCCGGAGAAGGAAATGGCAAACAACTCCTGTATCTTTGTCATGAAAACCCCAAATGGGGTCACGAAGAGTCTGACATGACTGACCAACAATAAAAGTCATCAATACATCCATTTCTATACGTAGAAAACAAAAATGGACTGTACATGAAACCACGAGCTTATTGTATACATTTTAAAGTCTGCACTATATAGAAAATTATAGGAACAAAATTGTTGACTGCGTTCCCTAGTGACTTTTTATGTTTTCTCCCAGCCCTTTTTTGAAATTAAGTTTTATTGTTATCTTGTTTTTACCTCACCTAAATTTCCTCCTGCACCCCTCCTCTGCCTCCTCCCAGAAAGTCATTCTCTAAACAATGGATACTTTTAAAAGAAAAAAAAATAAAGAGAAAAGAATCATCAAAACCATCCCCCAAAATCTAACAATCTATTGATTCCCTCTGTGGGCCCATCCCCACCTCCCCCCAGGAGTAGGGGAAGGTGTCTTCTCATATCTCTTCTTGGGGGCTATGCTTGTGCCTTGCAAGTTTATAGTCTCCTTTATATTTGTGATTTTATTTTTTTAGACCCTTTGTGTCTAAGATTTTTTTTTAAATTTTTACAGATGCCCTTCCCCCACTTCTTCTTTTTATTTTTTTTTTGCATCTCTTTCATTTCCTACTAACTTATTCCTCACCCCAATAGACGTCCTCCTGTGTAATAAATGAGCACAGTCAAGCAAAACAATTGAATACGTTGGCCATATCTGAAAAAGCTCCACCCCATTCTGCATCCCTGGTCCACCCCCTTCCTGCCAAGAGGTGGATGGCATACTTTATCATCCCTCGTCTGAGGGCATGACTGCTCAGTGAGCTGATCAGAGGTCTGGGGTCTTTCAAAGTTGTTTTTATAGGTATAGTAGGTTTGCAGTGATGAAGCTCCCACTGAGTACTGACCTCTGAGCAAAGCGCTGTATTAAGCTCAGGGAAAGATACAGAGCTAAATTCCAACCCAGAGCCTGCTCTCAGGAGCTTGAAATCCAAGAGGGGACCAAAACTCATATATGAGTAAGTGGGATGGGAGGAGAAAGGAAAGTAATAAAGAAAGCTCCCTGCAAGATGAGTGGGAGACATCAAATTCATCTCAAGAAAGGCTTCATAGAAGAGAGGCCACGCAAATGAAGGGAGGTGTTTAACAGTAACTGCTTTCCTCACAACCACCCAGCATTAATATTGTCCCCATTTTACAGCTAGTAAAACTGACACTGAGAAGGAGAAGGTCTGAGAGAAGAGTCTCTTCCAGGAGTGGGGGATAGGTATGAGAACAGACAAAAGGTACAGGGCAGGATGAGGTTAGGGAATGAAGAGTGGTCCAGCATGCTGTAACGTAGATGAAAAGAAGGAAAGAAGAATCTTCTACTCCTTGCTCCCCATTTTTCCTTTTCCCCTTGTGTGCCCTGGATGGGTCAGCCCGTGCCACCCATGGGCACTGCTTGGCACATGAGGCTGATCAAAGCAGGAGCTGGATGACTTCTTCAGGCCCAGCACAGTTTGTGCTAGGCTCTCAGGGAAGCTATCCATCACTGTCTCCTGTGAGACGTGGGAAGCAGACACGGAGGCCCACAGCGCATTCTGCAGCTCTCCATCATCAAGATAAACACACAACAAACCAAATCGCCATGGAGAGTTCAAACCCTCATCCTGGGACTGGCACCAAAAGGAATTCCAAGGGCTCTGACTACATCACCTCCTCCGGCACCAAAATCATGTCTGCTCTCTTTTAATCCAAACTCAGAGCTACTTCCTGCCCAAGGGGCTTTGGCCTGGCTTGGAGTCCCAAAGGCCGAAGAGATAACAACCAGGACAGCTCAGTCCTGGAGTTCCCTACCTGAGGCCAGCTCGACAAAGAAGGTTTCCAGAAAGGATCAGATATTCTTTAAGCTGCTCAATAAATGATCAAAGCAAAACCCTCTAAACCAGGTGGCAAGCAGTAGGAGAAAATCAATTAACGTTGATATCTAAGAGACATCTCAAAATCAACAGGTCCAAAACTCAACTCATTATCTATCTTTCCCTCAAAACCCTGAGCCTTCTAATCTTCCTGTTTCTATAGAGGGCATCCTCATCCTTTCAGTCTCCCAAGTTGGTAACCCCTACATTCTACCCTACTCTTTCAGTCTGCATCACTCATCAAATCTACCATTTCTATCTCCATGACATCTCTTAGATCTAAAGCTACCAACTTAGCTGGGCTCCTCATCTCCTCTCTTCTACAGTATTGCCAAGATCCTCCTAAATTGTTCTCTCAGCTTTAAGTCTCTTTGAGGATTGATTCAAATTGATTATAGGTATGTCTGAGCTATTTGGAAAATAAGTGGGAGCTCGTTTTCTCCCCTTCCCCATTTCTGAAGTCAGAACCATCCAAATAGTCCCCACGTTGCTTCCACACTTAACAGAAGGCAAGGAGGATGTTCTCAGGGGCCCCTCCATCCCTCGTTCACAGGCATCTATTTAACCCTCTCTTCTCATTCTCTCAAGACTGGAAGAAAGATCATGAAACTGTGGTTTTAAAGCTGGAAGGGGGCTATACAGACCATCTAGTCCAATATCTTTTTACAAGTAAAGAGATCAAGGCCCAGAGAGGCTGTGCCTTGCCCAAGATCACACAGCTACAGTAATAACTGTCAGAGGCAGATCCAGAGGTGGGGGGGAAACCCTTCTAGCAAAATGGCAGCTACCATAGGCAGCAGAGTACACAGGAGAAAGAAAAATGGATTGACTAGGACTGTGGAGACCTGGCTTCTGGTCCTTCTTCTGCTATTCTCTGTATGAATAGCTTCTTCCCCTTCTGGGGATCAGTTCCCTTGTCTGAGAGAGCTGAGTGCTATCATCACCAACAGCCCTGCCTCCTCAGTCATTGGCTCCTATTTCTGCTAAAAAAAAAAAAAAGGGACATCTGGAATTAGCCCTTTATTCAGATCAACATATCTCAGAGCCATAGGAGTGGAAGAAGGGGTGAAAGGGGCTCTTTCCAGGACCCTTGACATTCAAAGTGGGGGGGCATTTCCTCCCTACCTCCACACATTTCAGTTCCTCCGAGACAGAGAGGTCAAACTTGGGATCTGCAAAACCTCCCAGTGCAGCCAGAACCACATTAAAATATAAGTGGGAAATGTCTAAGGAAACCAATAAAAACATAATCTAACTTAGATAATGTTAATCTATGTTTTTTTAAGTCAGCATGCAACTGCAGGAATCCCTTTCTATTTGGTTTGATCACCGCTGCTGTGGAAGGTGCTTAGGGCACAAATACTACAGCCACTGTGCCTGTCAACAGGGTGCCTGTCCCAGAGTCCACCTTGACACCTTAACTACTCAGAGGCAAGGGCCAAGTCTCTCTAAAGCAGAGGCTAATGTCTCCAGGTGTGCCTGGACCTATAATGAGGGCCTCCTCTGCATCACAGCACCTCCCCTTACCCCAAAATGAATTTGCCTATGGCCCAGATTCAGTTAATTACAGATAAAATCAACAGAACCCAGCTCCTCAAGGGCAGGAGCTGTCACCTTCCTGTCTTTGCATCCTCATGTCTAACAGTGGCCGGCACATAGCACATGCTTAATAAATTCTTGTTCATTGACTCATGATAGCTCTACCAAATATTAATTAAACAGAGCCTCAATCCTAAATATGCTTTATTGAGTTGTAGGAGATTCACACAAAACCATTCTAAGTAACAGTGCAGCCAAAGTGAGAGCCTGACCACGGGACTCCAACAGACAGTCATCATTTGGGAGTGAGGCCCCCAAGCCCTGAGGGCTCACTCACTTACCCGGGTGTTCATGCAGGACCTTCCTCGTTTGTACTCTTTGTGGGTTCCTCGCTTGTCTAGTTTGTTCCAAAGGGCCTTGGCCTTCCAGGTGGTCACTTTGGACTTCAGCTTGGAATAGAAGTTCCTGTGATCCGAGGGGTCGAGCTGCAGGTGCCGGATGAGGATGTTGAAGGCCTGTAGTGTACCTTTACACGTGGAGGCTTGGACAAAGTTCTCAAAAAGCTGGCCAGCCTGGCTCTGCTTCTCATCTTCATTTTCCCCCATGTTCTGATGGCAGTTGGTAGAGAGGCTCAAATGGGAGCTGCACAGCAAAGATCACAGAGGAGAGCACCATGGGATACTTGAAGAACTGTCACACCTGGAGGGAGGGAGAGAGAAAGAACACATCAGCTTTATGCATTAACACAATGGAATGGGGATGGAGGGAGGAGGTGAAGAGAAGAAAAAAGTGGTAGTGATCCAATAAGCAATTTGTGAAAAAGTCCTGTTCTAAAGATTTGGTTCACAATGCTATGTTGCTAACACATCTTAAGATAAGTTTTTGTTCCTATTCAAAACGCAGTTCCAGCTAATATTGACGTTATCTGGATAGCCTTAAAAAAACAAACAAGGGAATATAAAACACAGATTTTTAAAAACAGAAATTCTCAGTAATTAGCACCACTAAAATCCATCGATTAGAACACTGGGAATTGGGGGGCAGTGCTCCCCCTTTAAGATGAGCAATAACTGGGTTGTTAAATGTAGAACCCCCAACTAGATCATGTGCAAACTTCATTCAGCCTTTAGGAAACACTGATCTAATACAATCATCTCATTTACAAAATGAAGACTGAATCATAGAGGAGTCAGAGGGCTGAAGAACGCAGAGCTAGGACCAGGACCCAAATCTCCCATCACCAAGAGTCCAATGCTCCTTCCACCACACCACTGATTCCCAAGCCTAGTACATAGACAGAGATTTATAGCATTATTCAATACACTTCAAAAGACCATGCCCAGTGACTGAGTGACATAAAATCATAGGATAGAATGGACATTTCTTACTGACAGGAGCAAAAGGATGCCTATGGAGAGGCACCCAAGCATATAAGACTCACTTACCCTGGTGTTCATGCAGGATGTTACCACCGTCCTCCCCGGCACTAGACACCTCCAATTTTAAAACCTCTCTTCATCAGTTACAGGTGGAAGCCCTTCTTTTGCAGGGTCAGTATACAGAAGATGCCCACAACCCCCTCTCTGTTTTCAGTCACTTTGGATGCGCACTGAACCTGGAGGCACAGAGAATGGCGCACATGCCCCTGGAGAAATGCAAATGCAGTCTGTGCTGCCTAAACCCAAACCGGGAGCTATTTGGAGCAAGTGCACAGACTGATGGGGGAAAATGTAATGAGTGTTCATTCAAATTACCAAAATAACTTCCTTGGGTTTTGGCCACCGTCCCTCCTATCTGTCCTACTCTAACCTCAGACATTTCTTAGGCAAGTCATTTAAATACTTTCAAAGCAAAAAAAGTCAATGCATTCACTCTGATTTCCCAAGCATGTGTTCTTTTTCTCTGAACAGAGCTAAATTGCAGCTATTTTAGAGGAATGAGCTGGTAGCCTCGTCAGAGGGAGTCATGTTGCTCCGTCAATATCCCTGGCACAAGATGCACTGAGTAGGGCTCCTCATATGGAGAAGGATGTGTAAACGGGAGCCAGAGATCCCCTCCACAGAACCCCAAGGGGTTCAGAATAAATTCTTTGCATCTTTTCAGTATTCCTTCTGTCTACGCTAATACGGTCTTTGCTGGGAAAACATCAGCTCCTTGAGAGCAGAGATTTTTTTTTTCTTTTTGTCTTTGCATCCCCAGTGCCTAGCACAGATACTTGGCACAGTAGGTGCTTTTTGGTTGTCAGATTGGGCTTCTTCATACCGCAAGTACAATGATTTTTTAAAACACGTCCGTATGTTTCCCAATTAGTTTTATAAAACTCAAATACAAAAGAATATTCTCTGTCCCCCAGTTTCCCATGACCAATCAGATTCTAAGCATGGCTAAGAGATGAAGGAAGAAGACAAAGACAGAGAAGAAGAAAGGGAGTTATAGGCTGCCTGGACCTTGGGGGGCAGGGGGCTGTTATTTCATGTACAAGAGAAGGAAGAACTCTTCTGGAGGAGGGGTGCCCAGAGGGTTCTGGGTTACCAGAACCTCTCCAAATATGCCCAAGGGACCCAAGTGGTTTCCTGCCAGGGAACAAAGCCAAATTAGGAAGTGAGGTGGCACGGCACATTGGAAAGTGTGCTAAATCTGAAGCCAGAGGATCTGGGTTGGCATCTAGGCCAGTTTCTTTCTGCCCATGTGACCTTCAGCAAGTCACCTCCCCCTCTTTAGGGTTCCATTTTCTCATCTGTAAAAATGAAGGAATTGGGCTAGCTGACTGAACAGGTCTCTTAAAGATCAAAACTATGGTCCTGTCATGTAGCAAAGTCTTCCCTCCACGCCTGGCAACACCTAGGCCTTTTCTCTTTCATATCCTCTCCCTGTTCCATTCTCTCCTGCTCATCTTCCCCAAACCCCACTTCTATCATGTCTCTCTCCTGCTCAAGAGCCAGCAATGACTCCCTGTTTGCTCCTTATTCTACCAACTTCTTCACTTAGGATTCAAGACCTTGTACAACCTGACCTCACCTTCCCAACTTTGTGCCCAACCACTGCTCCCTCTCTCGGCCCTGTTCAAGCTCTTTTCTCAACATTCCTGGAGCACATACCATGCCTCTCTACTCATACAATCCATCCTGTGCCCTCCCCCTCCTCTCTGCCCATCTACACCAACTCATGCTGGACTTGCAGTCTGAAAGACCCAGCCTCTACTCCCTCCTCAGGTTACTTACTACCTGAAGTAAATCTCTCACTTGATGATCACAACAAACCTATGAAGTAGGTTCTATGGGCATTACTTTCTTCCCTTTATTGATAAAGAAACTGAGGCTCAGACTCTATGTCTTATCCCAGCAGAGATTTTGGGCTGTTTGGCAGGAATGTAACAAAAAGAACAAGGACTCTCAGCTAAGATCTGGGTTTGAGGCCTGATTCTGCCTCTTTCACTGCATAAGCTTGGCTAAGTGATAGAAACCCTCCTTGTCTTCTTTCCTCAATGTACCAAGTAAGGGTTCCTTCATTCACCCAACCATCACTTATTCACCACCGGCAGCCAAAGGGACCTATGGTGGATCACCCGGGTGTGGGGGAGTGATGGAACAATAATTAAGATACCATTAAATCCCTGCCCTCCTGAAGCTTACAATCTAGCAAACTACACAAACGGGCATCATTCGAACAACCACAATGCAGAAGAGACCACGGCAAAATCCTAAGAAGTACAAAGTGTTACCTGAGGTTTAAGAGAGGAAAAAACATTCCCAACTGTAACATCACCGCCACCATCAGCCGCAGCAGCATCACAGCCGTAATTACACCGTCTCCTTTCCGAGCCCAAGTTGTGTGACGCTCAAATAAGGCTAACATGTATAGTGTTACATAAGGGTGTGCTGTTGCTATTATCATAATTCTTTTTAAGCACGCTTCCCCCGACTATGGTAAGCTATATTCAAATACGTGTTGAATCAGGCCGGATATCATCCGGGGACCGATGGAGGGCTAGGCTAGCTGTCTTGTTTCCAAAGCAACCTGCCTACTTGTGATGAGGAGGAAAGCCAAAGGAAGTGGGAGGGAGTCAGGCGGTGGGGCTAAAAGGTGAGCAAGATGAATCAGGGCTGGCAGGTTTGTGTTTGAAGCAGTAATCAGCAACTTCAATAAAACAATTAGGCAGATCTAGAATCATGGAATCATTAACTCATCGCTTGGAAGGGACCTTTTGTTGTCGTTCAGTCATTTTTTCAGTTGTGTCCCAGCTCTTTGTGACCCCCTTTGGGATTTTCTTGGCATAGATACTGGAGTGGTTTGCCATTTTCTTATCCAGTTCATTTTATAGATGAGGAACTGAGGCAAACAGGGTTAATTAAGTGATTTGCCCAGGGTCACACAGCTTAGTAAGCATCTGAGGCTGGATCGGAACCCAGGAAGATGAGTCCTCCTGACTCCAGGCCTGGCACTCTACATACACTGTTCCATGTAGATGCCCCAGAAGGGACCTTACAAGTTAATTCCAACCTCTTCATTTTACAGATGAAGAAACTGAGGCCCCGATTCCACAACTAATAAGAGTCTAACATATCGTGGAGGAATGCTGGTAAACGTTTAACGCATATTTAACTTGAATCTGCATTATCCTCTTTTTCTCCATCACCTTCTTAAGTCTAGACAATCAGCAGAACAAGTGAAGCCTGACTGTTACAGTTGTGGATTTCTGAAGGGTCACTGCTCCAGCCCACCCCCCTATTCCAACCCAGGTCCTCCTGCCACCGGAGTGCTCCATCCACCACACTACCAACGCTGCCTCTTCTGCCACACCCTCTCTATGAGTAGGGAGGTGAACTAAGGGAAGGAAGAAAAGCCAAGACACCCTAGGGAGTAAGTGACCCAATAGAAGGGCCAGGCCCTGGACCTGAGAGCTAGCAGGCCTAGCTCAGAGGAAGTCAAAGGTGATTCTGGGGTTGCAGGTATGGAGAGCTCTGCAAGATCAAGGCTTTTAGCCAGTGAGACAAGGCAGGGTGGAGAAAGAGATGATCTGAAAAGAAATGATTAGCTTGGCCTGGCTGGGCAAGCCAACTTGGAGAACCGGCCACATCTCGTTCCTACCAGCTAGATAGTGGCTGGAAATCCAGAAGATGGGAAGATGGGAGGGAGCTCTGAGCCCAGCACTGACCTTCCCCACCTGTAAAATAAGATTCAGATTGCCACAAGTAGCAATCTTTTTTGGATACATTGGTTAGTTTTGGTGATTGTTTTTTGGTCTTCTTCTTTTAAAAAAGTCTTTGTTATAAGAAATGGCTCTCAAGTAAGAGACTGGGCTTCCAGTCCTCTTCATTCCCCTTCCCTCCCACCCCTACCCCAAGTCCCATCCTTCTGAGATTACTTTGCATTTACACTGTAGTGCTGCATATATCATGTGCGTTTATATGTATACGTGTACATGTGTATGTGTCTGTGTTTGTGTAGAGGGGGGGAGAGAGAGAGAATGAAAGAGACGGAGAGAATGAGAGAGGCAGAGAAAGAGAGAGCAAATGAGAGGGAGAGGAGAAGAGGCAGGGGGAGGGGGAGCTCATTTTACAAACAAGGAAACTGAAGCAGACAAGATTAAGCAACTTGCCCAGGGTCACACAGCTAGATAGTAAGCTTCTGAGGCTAGATTTGAACTCAGAAAGATGAGTCTTCCTGACTCCAAGCCCAGAGCTCTATCCACTGTGTACACATCTGCAAGGATGATCTAAATGTGGGAAGGTGGGAACTGGAAGAGGAAGATGTCAAAAACCCTTCAGAGCAAAATCCAAGAAAAAAAAAATCTCTGGTTTTTGGGTTCTGTCTCTGAAATGAATAAATTTTGCTAAAATTTTCCTTGCAAATCCTCTGCTCAGCTGCCACTCCTTTGGAATTTTACATCATAATATAAATAAAACAAACTACCCAGAAACGTAGAAGGTTCCTACATTTTCTTGGAAGAAACACGATGTAATCTTGCTGTTTCCAAGAATAGCTTAAAGCAATTTTGTTTTTCCCAACCAGAGTTACTTATTTGTGGTTCTTCTCCTCGCCTCCTATGTCTGAGACTCCATGACTCACAAAGCAACTCCCTTTCTCTGCTTCTAGTTGCTAACGATTCAGACTGACCGCAATGGGCAAGGAGGGACAGATGGCATCGACGAGAGAATCGTCACACCGAGGGGCACCCTCCCTCCTCCTGCCCTAGGGAGGAAGCCCCTGAGCCCACCTAGCTCCCACCCCTGGTCAAACTTCTTCAGGGTTTAAAGGAAAGGTCCAGTCTCTGTCAGCACCTAACTTGGCAAAAACACTTATTAGTTAAAACAAGACATTGTCAAATGAGGTAAGCTCTTCAATCCGCCTTGCTCCTGGCCCAATGCCAGCACTGGACCTGGTGTCCAAAAACTTGAGTTCAAAATCCCACCTCAAACACCGACTAGCTGTGTGACCCTGGACAAGTCACTTTACCTCATTCATAAAATGAGGATTATGAGATTAGCATATACTTCACAGGATTATAATGAGGACCAAATGAAATAATGTATATACAGTGCATTGCAAATCTTAAAGTATACTATTCTTCTTCTCCAATGAAATCCAGCTTGTCCATCTTTGTCTGCTTCCCCATGCTCAAAAATCCCTAGCTATGGCTCTGTTCCCAAGTAAATGAGGAAAGGGACACATACATTGAACATATTCTGCTTTGTCCTACCTATCCATTTAGGGTTCTGGACTATGGAGTCCGTGGGCAGACCCCTCGCCCTGCTCATTTCTAAGTATAGACTGAGGCTTCCACAGAGCAGCCACTTTGCCCAGAAGCCAGTACAAAGGATGGGAAAGTCACACACTACTGGGGAATCTCACCGGAGGGTGGGCAGGAAGGGACTGGTGTCAGACGCAACTGAAGTTTCCAGGAGCCCTCCTATATAGAGCAGCCTTGGTCCCCCACCTTTGAAAATACTCTTATTAAAAAGTCAAGGTAATGTGGAAATATGTATGATTGTACATGTATAGCCTATATCAGATTGTACACTGTCTTGAGGAGAGGGGGAAGGGGAGAAAATTTAGAACTCAAAATCTTATAAGAATGAATGTTGAAAAAGAAAAAGAAATAAATTATTTTTAAAAGGAAAAAAAATCAGGGAATGAACCTGCCCAGACCTCCCAACACACACCTCACTTGGCACGGCCAGCTCCCCCCACCAAATTCCAGGACAGCTCTCTCTAGCTAAAAGGGACAATGTAAGCAAACTCAAGGAATATACCACCCATTCCCCCTCCCCCACACTCCCAGAGTCCACTTCCACAAGCCACCCTGGGAACCACGAAGATGAGTGAATGCCCAACTGATTCATCTCTCAATTTGCTGCTGGTTAGTTCTTGTTCTAGGGAAATTCCAAGAGGGAGGAGGTGGTGATGCCTTTAACATTTTTCCAAGTGCTTCTATGTACACAATACACAAAGGTGTGAGGGATTTATGCATTTCCCATGCATGAATTCAAAGGTACCTTGAAAATTCCCCATCTTCCCACTCTCAGACACTACAGAATGGTCACGCCCTCTCTGCAAATCTTTCTTCATAAGACCATAGAGCTAGATTTTGTTACTGCTTCAGTTATGTCTGACTCTCTGCAACCCCATTGAGGTTTTCTTTGCAAAGATACTGGCATGGTTTGCCTTTTACTTCACCAGCTCATTTTACAGATGAGGAAACTGAGGCAAACAGGGTTAAGTGACTTGCCCCAGGGTCATACAGCTAGTAAGTATCTGAGGCTGGATGTGAACTCAGGAAGAGGAGTCTTCCTGACTCCAGGCCTGGAGTTCTATCCATTGAGCCAAGGAATCTTCAAAACCAGAAGGGACCTTAGACATTACCTAATACCATCCCCTCATTTTATAGATGACAAAACCAAAGCCTAGAGAAAGTGGCTTGCCCAGACATAGAGAGAGTGAGTGGCTGAGCATGCTTCAAACCTGAATTCCATACCTGGGATTCTTCCCACTACAAGAGTCTAGATAAACAAAAAGTCCAGAGCTGGAAGGAACTTCAGAGGTCATCCAGTCTAACTCCCATTGCACAGATGGGGAAACTGAGACTCAAAGAAGAGGAGTTTCTCAAGGTCACAAGTGGGATCCGGACCCAGGTCCTCCATTCCACAGCCTATACTCTTCCATTCTCCAGTGGACTCAATCACTAAACATCCTGGATATGAGGGGGCCATCTCCAGTCAGCCTGAGCTATTTCTTACCCAGATGGCTCTGGAGGAGAGAGTGAGGCCAATGACCCTGCGCAGCGCTCCCTCACTTAAATCCAATTCACTTGCAAGTCATGGCATCATCTTCCTGATGTCATGGTCCTCTTCGAGAACAAAGGACAAACAACATACAGTTGGATGCGAACTCTTGCCACGTGTCTCATAACCTAAGAGACTGGAAGCTTTGGGAGGGCACGTCCTTCGTTCACATCTGTATTCCTTGCACCTCACACACAGTAGTGTTCAATACGTGGTTAGTGAATTGAAATGCAGAATTGCAATGAACGAAAAAAATAAGGAGTACTGATTTTTAGCATCATAATCCTGTAGTTGTCCCCACCCAGGGATAAGGCTAAGGAAAACCTACTAAGAAACTCCCACTCATGTATTATCAGAAAGTGTGTAGGACTTGGGATCAGGAGATCTGTGTTTGAATCCTGGTTCTGCTGCATCCTGCCTGTGTGACCTTTGACAAGTCATATTCCCTGTCTAAACCTCTGTTCCTTTTTCTGCAACATGAAGAGGTGGTGAAGAGATTAAGAGCGCTGGTCATGGTATGAGTTCAAATCCTGCCTTAGATACTTACTAGCTGTGTGACTCTGAGCAAATCACTAAACCTCTCTCAGTCTTGGCTTCTTCATTTATAAAATGGGGTTAATAAGAAGACGTCACAGGGTTGTTGTGAAGATCAGACCTCAAAGCTGGCGCTAGCCATTATCTGTTATTACTGTTAACTACTAAACATGCTAGGCATCATTACTACCTAGAAGACATCTAAGGGCCTTTCCCATTCCAAATCTATGGAAACAGTGACCCAGTGCCGGGCCCATCCTCCCAGTCCCTCCCTTCCTGGTTGCCAAAGAAGCCTCGCTTTGAAGGCAGCCTTAGCACATTCCCGGATAAGCCTCATCCTCACCTCCTTCCGCCAAGGGTGGATAACTGATAAGCCAATCCTGCAGGAGACTACTCCTCCCAAGTATCTTATCAGCCCAGCCGTCTGGAAAGCATTTAGATGCCAACAACGTGAAGCTTTCAGGAGGAACCCAAACGCCCCCAGTTCTCAACTTTCCCATAAGAGATTTAAAGCAGCAATAGTCATACAACCTCTTTCCATTAATGGGGACTTTACTCCCCTGTCCACAGGGGCAAATGACTAAATGACATCCTATCATATGCACTTCCCCCATGGGGAGGAAGAAGGTGCTTTTCAACTTTATACAAAGAATCCAGGGATTTGCTAATAGGTGTTCATTCCTCCCGATCGATCATCTGGGGGACATCTCTTCCCGGGTGACTGGAGCTGCCTTTTGTTGTGTTTTCTCTTGTCTGGTCTCTCCAAGCAAACTCTGAAGGCCAAGGGGGTGAGGACGAGGTCTCACACATCTACCCACCCCCATAGGGGCACAGCAGGCCCTCAAATGTTGCTGGGGGTTAATTTGAGCAGTCAGTCAGGAACCCTTAGGAGTCCCATAAGGAGCTTGATGTAAACTGAGGGATGCCTTGGATGCAACTGAGAAAAGCAGAGAAGGATCAGGTCGGGAAAGTCTAGGAGGTCACATAAAGACAGCAGGAGAAATCGGTTCTGATCCAAACTCCTCCACTGATTGAACTTTGCCCAAATCACTCCCTACTCAGAGTTTCAGTATCCCCATCCATATAGCTAGGAAGCATACAGTCTACTAAGGATAAGTCAATACAGAGTCATTTGTTGGGGAGGAAATGGCAAGTCAATGGGAAGGTAGCAGGAGGATCCCTCCAAATAATTGTAAGCAACCAGAAGGCATAGTGGGTGGAGTGATGAACTTGGAGTGAGAAGACCTGCATTGGAACCCTGCATTGGTCCTTTACCAGCTGTGTGACCTTGGGCAAGTCACGTAACTTTTCTTAGGTTCAGCTTCCTCATCTATAAAATGAGATTAATAGCACCTACCCCCCAGGGTGGTAGCAAGGCTCCAATGAGATAACAGGGAAAGCATTTTGCAAACCTTAATGCACTATGTAAACATTAGCAACCATTATTAGTCTGTGATTCTTCAAGTGGAAGGAATGTATTCCCTCCCTCCCCACCTCTGCATGGTAAAATCCCTGCCTCTCTGAGGTCACTTCAAGGGTCACCTCCTACAGGAAACCTAGTCTGATCTCCTTTCCTGTTTCTAGCATCCTTTTCCTAGAGATCGCTTTGCATCTATTTTGTACATATTTGGAATTCAATTTTCTGGGCACATGTTTTTTTTTCCCCCAGAAGAACATAAGTACCTTGAAGATAAGGGACTGTTTTGCTTGTCTTTTTATTTCCAGTGCCCTGGCACGTAATTGATGGTGAACATTCATTTAATAAAGTAGCTCCTTGTTGGAATCCAACTGGATTAGTAACGAAATAGCGTCCTTTTGGCAGTGTGCTCCAACCCAATACGGAACCTTCAGCTTCCCAAAGAGCTACGTGCCATCACGTAAGATTCAAAGCAAAAATGAATGCAGGAAGAGGTCCCTTAAAGAAGGATGCTTGCTCCAGCTAGCCATGGGCAGAAGTGAGAAACAACACACACACACACAGATGCAACCACTGACATACACATACTCTGCATATAGGCCAATGAACACGACTTTGATGACTTTGATGGTTTGTGAACAACAAGAAAAGAGGACCAAAGACTTACAACAGGAAGAGACCTCAGGGGTGACCCAGTCCAGCCCCCTAACCTCATAGATGAGAAATCTATGGACCAGAGAGATTGAACAGACTTGCCTGAAGTTGCAATGGCAGGATTCAAACCTCCATCCCTTGACTCCAAAGTCAGCTCTTTTCCATTGAACCTCTCCGCCTTCTGTTCACTAAAAGCCAGCAGGACTTCATCCAAAACAAGTCACACCAGGCTAGCCTCATTTCCTTTACTGATAGGGTAACCAGACTGTGAGATGAGGACAGGGCTAGACATACCATTTACCTAAACCTCAGCTATGTACCTGAGAGTTTCTCCTGCCATTCGTTAGAGGAGAGGGAGAAACAAGGGTTACGAGATTCTGGAACCAGATGAATCAAGAGAGGTCAACATCACCTTGGAGGGAAGGCTCTGGTAGAGAGCCCCAAGAATCTATGTCTGATCTTAGGTTTCTTCATGTGTTTATCAGTGACTTGGATAAAGGGTCTGAGAGCATGCTTATTAAATCTTCAGATGACATAAAGCAGGGTGGTATATCTAACATGGAAAGCTCCAGAACTGAGATCCAAGAAAGAAAAAGAAAAGAAAGCTGAACAGGCTAAAACAGTGACCAGATCTATGAAATGAAATTAGAGAGAGCTAAATAGAAAGTCCTATATTTACATTTAAAAAAATAAACATCCCGGATACAAGACAGTGGAAACAATGATTAGGGGAAGAGTTAATCTGAAAAGAATCTGGGAACCGACTGGAAGCTCAATATAATTTAACGTTATGATGCAGCAAACAGGAAAAAGAGCGCTTAAGAGAAGCAGAGAGCCCAGAATAAGAGAGGTAAGAGCCCCACCGTCCTCTGCCCTGATCGGACAGAGCGACAGTATTGTGGTCAGTTTGGGGGACCACATTTTAAAACATTGGCAGGCTACAGAGCGTCCCAGAGGAGGCCAACCAGCATAGTGAGGGCATTGGAGGCCATGCCATACAAAGGAAGCTGGACAAGGTTGAAAGAACTTGGAAAAGAGGAGACTAGGGAGGAGATAGGGACAGAATAGCAGTATTGAAGTATTTGAGGGGCTGTGATATGGAAGGGAGATAAGCCTTATTCTGCTCAGTCCCAGGAGGCAGAACTAGAGACTGTGGTTGGGGAAGGGGGAGGAGAGAGAGGAAGGATAGTTGCTAAGTGGCAGTTAGGCTCCCTATAAGGAAAGACTTGCCGATAATTGGTGCTACCCAAAATTGGAAAAGGCCACCCTGGAAAGTGATGAGTCTCCTCCATCCCTGTTCCCTTAAACGAGGTCTTCAAAGCAAAGCTGGATGATAACTTAGGAATTCTTAATCAGGGTTGGACTCTGAGGTCCCTAATAACGCTGGCAATCTGTAGAGATGGTCTTCGAGGTCTCTAACAATCCCGAGAATCAGTCTCTGTCAACCATAAAAAAAGGTCTCCTGAATTTTCATAGCACTTTGTCAAGCTTAATAGGCTATCCCAAGGTGAAGTGAAATTACAAGTATATCCATTACTTATATGGAGGCCCATTTGCAGAAACTTGCCCATATTCAAAAAGTAGCTCATTTCAGAGTTTAGGAAACAAAACCAAACAAGATAAACTGAGAGGAAAGGATTTGTTTTGAAATTCATCAGAGCTCAGTTCTCAGGCTCAGAGAACCACTGGGCTCCCCCAATTTGTTCCCTGAGCTTTATCAAGAACACAGATAATTTAGATCCTGGATAGCTCTCTCACCCCCGTTGTGTTGACATTTCAGTTGGCTGTGAACAGCCCTCGATGTTTTTCTGAACTGGGGCTGGGCTGATGTGCCCTGACAGGTTAGAGGGACCCATCTCATAAGGGCTGACTGAAGGCCATGACTGACTCTGCATATGGACTAGCTGCAGGTCAGGGGAGGACAGAGAACGGCACAGGTGGAGGATTCCATGAAAAGAATGGCACAACAACTCTTCCCACAGAGTCTTGGCAAGCAGCGAGGCCTGTCACAGACTGGAGAAGGCCAGAAGTAGGGAAATGGAATGCAGCACACTGGAAAAACTGAATTAGAAGTCACGAGTCCAGGGTCTGAACTCTATTATTCCATCTACAATAATGGTGCCACCTTGGGTCTCTCTAATCACAGGATCACAGGACAGAGAGACAAAGGAGACTTGGAGATTATCTCATCAAACGGCAGCATGGTACAGTGGGGAAATGTTGGCTTTGGAGTCACAGGGCCTGGGTTTAACTCCCAGAACTACCATGCATTAGGTATGTGACCTGGGACAAGTCAGTTTCGTCTTTCTGTGCCCCTGTTCTTCATCTGTAAAATAAAGGGTTTAGACTAGGATCTGGGGTGGGGAACCTGTGACCTTGAGGCCAGATGATTTCAGGGCTGCATTTGAGGACCTAGAGGGCCACATGTGGCCTCGAGGCCATGGATTCCCCACCCCTGGCCTACGTGACTAAGGGTGCCTTCCAGGTCTAAATCTGTAATCCCTCATCTTATTTACCAGCCTGCATATGGGGTATTTTACAACATGATCATGTCCCTCATGGCAACATTCCTCATAATAATTAAATATAGCTAAGCAAAGCCATTCCATATAACAACTACCACTGAAAAAAATGTGAACATTATGCCCCCGCAGCTCTCCCCACCTCTCTACCAAGAGCAAGGAAACATGTTTCATCATTTGGTCTCTGGGATCAAGACTGGTTGGAATTCATCTAATTTCATCTACCGTTAGTTTTGTTTTCACTTACATTATGCTAATCATTGTCCATATTGTTGTTGGCTTACTTCTCTCTGCATCAGTTCATGTCAGTCTTCCTAAGTTTCTCAGACTTCCTCATATTAGTTTAGCCCAATAGTATTCCATTAGGTTCATATACCACAACTTATTCAGCCATTCTCCAATCAACTGATACCCACTTTGTTCCTAGTTTTTTTGTTTTTTTTTTTTTGCTACCACAAAAAGTGCTGCTATGAATATTTTAGTATGTTTGGAACCTGCCATCTACCACCTAGGTCTGCATGTCTAATAATGGGATTGTTGGGTCACAGGAACAAAAACTTGGAGCTGGAAGGCATCTTAGAGGTCAGCTAGCCAACCCCTCATGCTAGAGATGGTGTAACTGAGCCCCCACAAGAGTGAAACGTCTCCCCATGGTCAGGCAGGCAGTAAGTGGGAGACCTAGAATTTGAGTCCAAGTGCTCTGACTCCAAATCCAACATTTCCAGCCCTGTACCCTTGATGCTGTTTGATGAAATGATCAAGGTCCCTTCTAACTCTCCATCCTGGGGTATATGAAGTCATAGATCCAAGGTAGCATCATTACTACATACTATATTGTTACTATGTAATACTATTATTGCTACATAATCTATATTACTATATAATCCTAATCAAATTCAAATCAAAATCAAATTCAAACCCTGGTCTTCTGTATCAACAAATTGTCAGCTTTTCTGCATAATTTCAAATTGTTTTTTCCCCCATAACTACCAAAAGAATTCACAGCTCTGCCCACAGTTCCACAGCCTCTCCAGAATTAGCAAAGATGACGAAAGATGAAACCTCTCGAATGAAGGCAATACTCAAAAGGAGAAAAGTGAGGCCCAGATACGGACAGTCCTAAAAAGGATCACAGGGCTAATAAGGAAAAGAATCAAGATGTGAATGAAGCCAGATCATCTGACTCTTCCATGAAGCCTGATCATATGTACTCTGGGTAACCTAAGGGCAGAGAGAGATGGACTAGATCTGTGATTTCATTGGTAGAACAAACTCCTGGGGGAGGAAATTCCCTTTACCAAAGCAGGTCAGCACCCTCTGTGTAAACTATAGTCCTAAAGAGTTGTCTAGAACATTGAGAGGCTATGTGACTTGGCCAATGTCCCACAACTAGTATGCTTCAGAAGTCAAACTTGAACCCGGATCCTCTTGGTTCTAAAGCCAGTTCTCTTTCCACTACCACATAGAATATTAGAGTTATGTTCTGAGGAGTGTTTATTCCCTCGAGGCTCTATCGTGCCAGTATGTCAAACTCAACATATTAAAAAACTGATCTCATCTTCCCCAAACCTCCCTCCTACCCCTCCCACTGAGTTGGGGGTGGTGGGGAGGAGAAAGGGAACTTAGCCAGAACTTCCTTTTAGGAAGATCACATTGATAGCTGAGGAGAGGGTAGCATGTAAAGGAGAGACTTAAGGCAGGAAGATAAACCAGAAGGCTATTGCAGTAGTACAGACATGAGGTGATGAGGGCCTGCACCTAGTAGGAGCACAGAAATCAGATTTTCTTATTCTTTATTTAAAAAATCCACCTTCTCTCCTTACCCTCCCCCATCCCAAATCAGAACTTAGATTTTCAAGAAAACTTAAACTCAATATATCTGTGTGTATGTCTATGTCTCCTACTAGATTATAAGCTCCCTGAGGACCAAGACTGTCTTTTTCATCTCCGTAAAGCCTAGCACAAAACCTTACACATAGTGGGTCATTTGATCAATGTCTCTTGAATGAACAAGACTGAGTTGCTCTTGAGATTTCCACTCCACTGAGGGTGCTTGCTCTGCTGAAGCCATCTTCCATTGTCCCATCATGGTGCAGAGGTACCCCTAGTCTTTTGAAAGCTGTGCCAGTAGAGTATTGGTCCTACTGAGTTGAAAAGACTTCAGGTATGAACCTGGTGAAGATCTGTGTGACTGTCATTTGAGAACCAGCCTAGGTTCATCACCAGCAAGTTGGTCATCAGGCGATGGAGCCACAGCAACTGAGATACCTATTCACTAAGGTGGGAGCTGTGTCATCATGATCCTGAAAACTGAAGGCTGTGAACACCAGCCCTAGAAGAAGGAATATCTGACCCTGAATACTCAAGTTTGCTTTTAAATTTTAGTTTCATTTGGATATGGATTCCAATGTGCCTCAGTGGATAGACTTGTAAAAATCAGAGACCCAGGGCACCAAGGCCTCTTATCTATTTCTCAGACAGATTTCCCCAGGGCACACCTCAACAAGGTTTTCATTAAAGGTAGATTCTAAGAAATCATAGACCTTCCCAAAAGGTTCACTGCTCCTAGACATCTGTCCTAGACATTCATTATTTTCCTTGGATTCTTCATTTCAATGACATGGCCCTAAGGAATTCATTCTGATAACAAAGACCGTGTCTTTGGTACCTTGTCTTGCAAATTAAAAATAACTGGGATTTTTTTTTCACGTTCCCCCAAAGCTGACATCCATTCTGTCAGTTCCTGCAAAATCATTTTGTGGCCAAGTTTGGAATGCAAAACGGTTTCTCCTGAGACGCTCTGTATCTGAACTTACAAGGAAGGGCCGTTGCTATCAGCTTGCTTTGCTAAAGGAATCTGAGACATTTTAAATATGAACTTTCAACATGGACTGTTCTGCCCAGTTAACCTTGCTTCATTCAGCCTTACACCTCCACTAATGGAATTAGGAATAGATCTGTCGGTCTTTCAGGAAACAGTCTGAACATGTATTTTTAAGGACAAAGAAAATCTTCTGGAAGCCTGATCTTAGAGACACACCTGACCCTGAATCCCCTCAATGACACACCCCCTAAAATGGTCAAGAAACCTTTGACTGAAGACCTCCAGTGGGAGCAACCCTACTAACTCTCAAGCTAAACCATTCAGCTTTTGTAATTGCTAAAAAATATCTCCTTATATCAAGCCAAAATTTACAATATCTATCAAATGTTTCCATTTCTGCCTTCTACAGCCAAGCAGAATAAGCTGGATTCCTCTTCCATATGAAAGACCTTCAAATATATGAACATGACTGTTATCTCTGTCCCCTAGCTCTCCTTCATTCCCTCTCTATCCTCCCCCACTTCCAACTATCATTTCGTTCAGCCAATCTTCCTATGGTATGAGCTCAAAGTGCCTCACCCTCCTGACTGTCCTCCTCTGGACCATCTCTAGCTGGCTGACCCATGCCTTTTGTAAAATACAGGAACTACAACTAAACACAGGACTCCAGGGCAATCTGACCAGGACAAAGGACAATGGAATCCAGCCTTCCTTAGAACTGGGCATTATATCTTCCTTCCAGCAGCCCAAGATTGCACTAGCTTTCCAAGCTATCACCCTGTTGACTCATATTGGGTGTGCAATCCACTAAAACCTCAAGATTTTTTTCTCATGAATTGCTGTCTAGCTCTACATCCTCTTGTCTTGAATTTGAATCCTTAAAACACACACACGCTCACCACAACTTTACAAGTGTAAGAGTTTACATGTATACCTACAAAATTTCATCTAATTTCATTTGGTCTAATGTTCTAATCTGTCAAGATCTTTTTGAATCTCAACTCTCACCCAGTGTGTTAACTATCTCTCTCAGTTTAATGTCACCTGAAAATTACATAGGCATTCCATATTGACTTTCATCCAAGACTCTGACAAAAATGTTAAATAGCTTAGACCCAAGGACGGACCACTAGGGAGACAATCGGATACATGCAAGTTGACATTGAATCATTTGACTATTCTCTGGTTCTGGCCATCCAACTAGCTCTGAATCTATTTATCAAGTTCACATCTCCCTGCTTATAAAACAAACAAAAAACCCTAGTCCTTATAAAATGCTTTGCTAAAATTTAAGCAAACTACATCAGTGGCAGTCCCCTGATCTACTAATTTACAATTCTATAAAAAACAGGAAATAAGGTTAGTTTGGAATGACCTGTTATGGAGGAAGTCAAGCGCACCCCTTGTGATTGCTGCTTCCTTTTCTAGACACTCACTGACTATCCCTTTGATAGACAAGTAAGTAGAACAGTGGGTAAGAGCACTGGATTTTGATAAAGAGGACCGAGTTCGAGTCTTGCTCTAGACAACTGCTAGTTGTGTGACCCTGACCAAGTCACTTAACTTCCCTCAATTTCCTCATTTATAAAATGTGGATAGCAATAGCAAGTACTGCGCAGCACAATGCAAACCATAAAATACTACATAAATGCTGTTATTACTGACAGCACAATCCAGAATTCTGCCAGCTAGTGAAATCAAGCACCCTAGTCTATCGTTAGCAGATTCCACAATCCTGTGGGAAATTTCCCATGAAAGACCAAGATCCCATCGAAATGGAAAAACCAACTTTAAAACAAAACAGGTGATCATGGTCCTGTAGGTCCCCTCAAAGCACATAGTCCAACACATGGTCCTCTTTGACAAGGAAGCCCAAACAACGATGACATCTGAGTGCGGTATCTTTACTGGAAGACCTGGGCTGTGTCTGCAGGCACTTGCGCCCACCTAACTTATCCCTTTGTTAGAAATAGTTCTTATTTTCTATATCTCTCTGATACCTCAGTCCATTTCCCCAAAAATTCTTTCTATTTCTTAGTTCCATAGGGATTGCACGACCATCCTGAAGGCTTACAAAAGAAGGGCAAAGGAGAGGGTCAAACAAGTTAAGAGACTTCTTTCAGAGCCAAACTGCATGCTATCCTAGAGGAGATTAAGCAAAGGCAACACAGTATAGAAGAAAAAAAACTGCCTGGCAGGCAAGAGATGCAGCTTCTAACCCATCCTCTGCCATGAAATGTTGTCGAATCATTTTTCAGTCATGCCTGACTCTTTATGACCCCATTTGGGGTTTCCTTGGAAGAGATACTGGAGTGGTTTGATATTACTTTCTCCTACTCATTTTAGAAATAAGGAAACTGAGGCAAACAGAGTTAAATGATTTGCCCAGGATTACACAAGCTAGTAAGTTATCTGAGGCCAGATTTGAACTCAGGAAGATGAGTCTTCCTGACTCCAGCCCTGGCACTTTATCCACTGCTCTACCAAGCTGCCCTCTGCCATGAATTAGCTGTGTCCTTAAATAAATCTCTTCCTTGATTTGGGCCTCAGTCTCCCCATCTTTGAAATGAAAGGGTTGGACAAGACGATCATGTGGGTCCCTCTTATTTCTTGGAGTCTATGACTGCAACATAATGAAATATAAATGTGGGTTTTGAGTCTGCTAATGTTACAGGGAGAAAACATCAGTAACAGACATCTTGGGGCCAAAGACAGAGCTCCAGGGCAGGACTGGGAAAAATCCACTGGGGACCCATGGTAGAAAAGAACATGAACTTGCACGATGAAGGAGGTGCAGAATGATTATCTCAGAGGCAGAGAAGCTTTCATAGCAGGGGCAAGGTGATGATGATCATAGCTCCCAAGGATCAGAGGAAAATTAACTAGGAAAGGCTGAAAAGGATCAGGGAGCTAACCAGGGTCTGCTGGCAGAGGAAAGATATGGGGAACTCTACTTGGCTTAGGAAGATGGGGAGAGGAGGAGGGACCTTCCTGCTCTGCTGCGCGCGCGCACACACACACACACACACATTATTTATTATGTTACCACAGCTACCATCCTCCACTAAAGTTTTCTTCTAATGATCCTCAAGGGATGGAGATGGCCATAGGTCCGCAAAGGCTAGGTTAGCACTTACAGGTCCCACGAAAATGGAGACCCCTAAGATACAGGTCTGGGTGGGCAGAGAGGTTCATCAATGTGGTGGAGGGGGGTGGCACTACAGGGTGATCGTTATTTCAAGTGAAGCAACTCCCAGGGACTGTCTACTGAAGTATCCATTGTTGGTTCTCACAATATCCTTGGGAGGTAGGTGCTATTATTATCCCCAGTTTACAGATGAGAAATTGAGGAAGACAGAAGTACATTGTCTTCCCCAAGACCACACAGCTGGTAAATGTCTGAGGTAGAATTCAAAGTTGGGTTTTCCTGATGCCAAACCAAGGTGAGCTGCACCACACTGATAAAATTGCAAATCTTTAGGTTCTGACATGTATCCATTTCAGTTACAAACAACTTGATGAGCAGTTTGTGTGGATACAATGTTTGAGGTGTGCAAAGCATTTTACATATGCTACCTCATTTAATGTTCGTAACAACCTTGTGAAGTATATGCTTATTGTGACTTCCATAACTAGAGGAGAAATCAGCTTAGCTACCCAGTGGATGAAAGGAAGGTGGCTGAATTAAGTAACATGCCTGGCCACCTCCATGACATGATGCTGCCTGGACATTGTACCATACTTCTGGTGGGGAATTCAGAGGGGGAGAGGATTCCCCCCCTCACTCTGACCCTGAGATCCATTCCCCCCACCCCCATCCTAATAGTGGCAGGCTGCTTCTGTGAAGGGGTTACCTACCCAATACACCAAGAGCATTCCCAGGCCAGAGACCATTCCATTGACCCTGCAACTGAACTCCCCTACATGTGTCCTCTTCCCCAGTTAGACTGTAAGATCCTCAAAAACAAGGACGGCCTTCTTTTTCTATTTGTATCACTAGCATGTAACCCAGAGCATGGCATGAACAAGCACTTAATTCATTAATTAATAATTAATTAGCTAATTCATTTATCCCCATAGTAGGTATTTCAACTTAAAAAGCTGGGGTGGTACCATATCTTGGAGGCTCTGAATGCCACTATAAGAACTTCAGACTCTGTTCTGTAGGTATCAAGAAGCTCCTTAAAGGTTTTGAGGATGCAACCAGTTAACCAAAAGCAACCTGGAGACCACCAACCAAAGGCTCCATCACTGGTTGAAGATGTTATAGGTTTTATCAATACAAAGGATAGTCAACAGGATGCATTGCCACCTGCCCTGCTGCTGCACCCAAAGAATCATGGGGCCTTTCCACTTGACTTGTAGCTGAAGTCTCCTATCTGTGTTGTCTTCCCCATTAGAAAGTAAGCTGCTTGAGAGCAGGGACTGGCTTACTTTTGTATTTGTATCTCCCAACACTTAGGATGGGGCTTTGCACATAGTAAGCAATTAATAGATGGTTGGTTTTTCCTTTATTCATTCCTGCTCAGCTACATGTTACACTAGAATTCAGGGCTTCTTGAAAAACTTTTTCCACTGGCAACCCCTTCAGTGCTTCTTAAAACAGTGGGTCATGCCCCCAGCTTTAATAAGCCTGCAGATGACCGCTGAGATCTTTAGACCGAGATTCTGTGATTTTTAGGAGCCTAAGGGTCAAGATTGAAGAGGGGGAAAGGTTACTGTGAAAGCTATTGTGATAGCCCAGCCAAGTGCTGAGGGTGTTGCACCAGAGATAATGCAAAGACATGGTAGAAAAGTAAAGAATAAAATAAAAGGAAAGGAAAGGAAAAGCAAAAAAGTAAAGTAAAAATAAATACCACAGAGGAAATATGGTACAATGGTTAGGGTCCTAGAGTCTAAGAACTTGGTTTTAAATCCTGACTTTACTGCTTTCTACAATATGCAACCTTGAAAGAGTCATTTAAAACTCTCTAGGTCTCGGTTTCTCCAACTGTAAAATGAAAGTGTTGGACTAAATGGTCTCTGAAGTGCCTTCCAGCTCTAGACTTAAGATCCTATCAATCTTTCAAGGAAAAACTGTCAGGCCCTCAAATATCAGGAAATGACCAGCAAGGACAGTAGAGAACCTTCCTCTGAGGGGAGCGCAGGCCGTTTTTAGGACAGGGTCAGGCCTAGTCACAAAGGGTCTTATAGGGGATGGAGAATGGAGTTTTCCATTGGGAAGAAGTAAGTCAAGAAAAGTATGCAATCCACAGCTTTGTGAGGACCCTTCCAAGCCCATGATTACATGACAAAGAACAAACATTGGGCCTGTCCAATTTGTGCCTTTAGCTGGGAGCTTGTGTTAGAGTGAGGCCAGCAGAATTCCTGGCTCCAGACTCCCAAACGGCTCATTTTAAACGACATAAACACCTTAACTGCATGATCTTATCTGGCCTCAGAGGGTGTTTTTCTAGGCTCTGTCTACACTAACTCTTCAGACTGAGCCATCGGCATCTAAGACGAATGGCTTCCAGCATCCTCTCTGCTGGTTCGGTGAAAAGAAACACAGGCAAGCCTACTTCTCCAGAGCTGCTGAGCCCTCATTTCCTCTGCTTCCTGTCTTGACTTAATCCTTCACCCCCAAGACACTCCATAAACCCAAAGAATGCTGACTTGATGGTGTCAGTCACTTTTAATAAAAGTTAAAAATATCTTTCACACTAGAAGACTACTTAAATACGTTAATGATGTTTGGCAAGGTTTTACTAGCCCTGTGTAAACTGTGTGGTGACACCTGGGAATGAGCTGTGGGACTTTGCTAATTCCTCTGGAGTTCTGGCTCAGGGCAAAGGGAAAAAAGAAAGTTCATTTTTTCAAGTGAAAAGAAGGAAAGGGGTTTACTCCAGAACTCAAGGCCAAGTCTCCCAGTTCTCTATTCAGGATTCTCACTACTATGCCACACTGCTTCCCTCAAAATGAGGGGCTTCTGAGAAGGGACGAGCCCCATGGAGAAGCCTAGTTCTTAATCAAATGACAAAGCAAAGCTTCTAGCACCAACAACCACACTCAAAACCTTGGCGTTGTCTTTAATTGCTCCCTCTCCCAGCTAATCATCAGAGCCATCTGCCTCCGCAGCCTTGTTCCCAACCCCCGTATTTTCCATTATCAGGCATAACCCAAGCACCTGCATGTCTCCTAACTATTGTTTCCTTCGATTTTGCCACCCCTCCAATACATGCTTCACTAGCCTTCCTCACACATAGCCTTACAAAATGTAATCTCCTTGAGGGCAGGCTGCTTCACTTATCTTTGTAACCTCAGAGACTGGACGTCCAGTAGGAACTTTTACTAAATGTTTGTCCGATTATCACATGGCACCCCAAAATCTAGATGCCAGCCAGTCTAACTTGTGGGTGAACAAAAATCCCCTGTGACATATCTCAACAGTTGTCACCAAGCTTCTCTGGAAGATCTCAAGTGAAGGTGAACCTACTGCAGCCCAACCCACTTTGGGATACATCTGACAGTGGGGAAGTTTCCCCAACATCAAGCTTATCTCTGCCTCCATCAAACTCCCATCCACCATTCCTACTCATGTCCTCTGGGGTGATATACAAGACTAGTCCTCCTTCTACAAGATAGTCCTTCCGACATCGAACAACAGCTTTCACATCACCCTACGTCTCCCTTGCTCAGAGAGCTAACCCCAGTCACTTGAGCTGATACTCCTCTGCCATGACCTTAAGCCCCTTCACCATTCTGAATGCTTTCCAGCTACTACATGTCATTACTAAAACATGCTGCCCAGAATTAAAAACATTACTGCAAGTGAGATTGGACTGGGTCAGAATACGCTGTACAAAGAACATTATCACCTGTCCAGTCCAGGACATTGCCTGGCCATTAAGTTCTTTGGCTATGTTACACCTCTGATTTGTAATGAGCTTGTGGTCTGCTAAGACCCACCCCCCCCCAGATCTTTTTCACACAAATTGTTAACTAACCTGTCCCAACTTGGACTTCAATTTGTTGTACTTGAACTTTTCTCCCCAATCCACTCGTGCCTCTCCATGTTTCTCCACCATGCCTCAGCGGCATTCTCACCCTGAAAGATCCCTCTACCTCTTTAGCCTTTTCCTCCCTTTGATGAGCCCCGCCCCAAAAATTTCATTTTGAGGAAGTGTCCAGGTCAACCATGTTCCATTCTTGACTCTCCATATTTCTCCACTGTGACTTAGCTGTGTTCCCTGAAAGATCCTTCTCTCTTTAGCCCCCTCCTCCCATTGGTGAGTTCTTCCCCAAAATTCCATTTCAAGAAAGTGTCCAGGTCAACCGTGCTCATTCCTTCACTCTTCTCCTAGTTCTCCAGGCTTCTCCTCCCCCACACCCTTTAGCTCTCCTTCAAGGTGGTATCTTTCCTCATTAGGAAAAGCTCCTTGAGGACAGGGACTGTCTTTCTTTTTTCTCTATTTGTATTCCCTTAACACAGTGTCTGGCACATAGAAAGGCTGAATAAATGCTTGCTGACTTTTGACCTGTGAACATGATTCTTTGAATTCAATTGCAAGACTTTATATTTATCTCTAGTAAATTTTATCTTAATAGTAGATTTGACTAGATGTGCCAGTTTATCCAGCTCTTGCTGGATCCTGACTCTGTTATCCATGTTAACTAATCCAGTGTTTTAACACAGAGTAGATGCTTAATATACGCTACCTGACTTGACTGGCTAATCCTCCCCAGCTTTACATCACCTGCAAATTTGATAAACAAGTCATCTTCGTCTTTATCCAAGTTACTGATAAAAATGTTGACCAACATGAGGCAAGAACAGATAGATCCCTAGGGAACTCTGCTGAAGACCTCCTCCCAGGGTGACATCAAGGGATTAATACTAATCTTCAGCTCCAGACATTTGACTAGATCCAAATTCACTTCACTTTACTATTGTCTAGCTATCATCTCTTCATCCGGTTCACAAAAACGATCATGAGACACTTGGTCAAATGATTTACTCAAATCGCAGTAAATTCCATCTCCAGTAACCCCTGATCTACCAGTCTAGTAACCCTGTCAACGAAGGAAATGAAGATATTCTGGCAGGACCAGTTCTTGATGCATCCATGATGACTTTGCAATCAGCACGATGATTACCAACCATCCTTAAGCAGTCACTCGACATGGCCAATATGGCAATATGTTTTGCCTGACTTCACACGTACAACTGACATCATATTGCTTGCCTTCTTAAAGGGAGGGGAGGGGTGGGAGGAAGAGAATTTGAAACTCAACATTTTTAAAAATGAATGTTTAAAATGTTTTTAATGTAATTGGGAAATGTTTAATGAAACAAATGAATTTTTTTTTAAACCAGTCACTCTAGATTTTTCTTGTCAAGCTCACTAGTTTAACGTTTGCAAATGTCACTCACCTGTCTTTTTAGAAAATTGGGGCATTTTTTCAATCCTGTCACACCTCTTTAATTTCTCCAGTCGTTCAAAGATCACCGAACAATCAAACGCATCTCGGCACCTGTGATGTAGTTACCCAGCTGGACTTGAGAGAGAATCTAAATCCACCAAGAGCAGCTAGAGACTTTCATTTGGTCCTTACCTATGTTGAGTCTCCCAGATTGTGTAACCCTGTGGATAGAGAGTGGGCTAAGAAGGGAGGACCCTCCAGTAACTTTCACCATCCATTCTCCCCTCAGTGTATAGAGAGTGGAGTATGGGAGAGGCTAATTAAGGGGCAGTGAGGGGACAAAGTTTGGGGAGAGCAGAAGGCAAGTAGTCTGAGAAGGGGAAATCACAAACAAGCAGGATGTGTATGAAAGTGATATGATGAATTATTAGCTATCTAAAAAGCAAGCTATACATAAGAAAAATACAGTTTGACATACAAGACTTTTTTCTGTTCTACTACGTATATGGAAATGCCTATTTTATTGGGTGTTAAGTTCAGAATAAAATCTATAGAGAAGAAATATCTTTCTTTAAAAAAAAAAGAAGTGAAAGCAGGAGGAAAGGAAAAGGAAACACAAGGAGCACATCCACGGTGGCTATCAGAGCTTCCTCTTGGTGAAGTCAAGGCAACAAGCATTTATGAAGGGCTTTGTATGCCCATGCCAACCACTTTTTGAAACGCTGGGCACAAAAGAAAGGCGAAAACCAGTCCCCTTCCTCAAAGAGCTCCCAGTCTAATGAGAGAGTTCACATGAAAACCAATGTGAACGGACAGGAGAGACACAGGCTAAATGAGATAATAAAGAGAGCAAAGGCACAAGTATCCCCACCAGGAGTTACTCCTTAGGTATTGTATTAATGAAAATAGCTTTGCTTCAGAAAGATCTTGATGGAAGCACAGACAGAAACACACACACACAGAGCTATGTTCTTGCAGTGTGCAAAAAAAAATGACTGACTTTCAAGACAGAAGATCCAAGATCAAATCTGGGTTCTGCCTATGTGACCTTCGGCAAGTCACTTAACTTTGCTAGGTCCTGTTACCTCATCTGTAAAATGAGGAGTTGGAATGAGATAGCCTCTCAGGTCCCTTCCAGCCTACACTGTGATAGGCAGGTGCTAGGAATGCAAAAACATGGCTCAAAGCCAACCACCCTGTGATCTTGTGATTCTCAGAGGCTCAGTGGAAAGATCACTGGATTTGCAGTCAGAGAATCTGGGTTTGAATCACACTTTTCTCACTTACTACCAATATGACCTTGGATAAGTCTCTTCCACCTCTCTGGACTGAGAAGGTTGAATTGGATGATCTCTCAGTTCCCTTCTTAGCTCCAAATCTAGGACCCTAAGGACAGCTCCAACCTCCACTGGCAATGGCTTAATCAAATTATACTTATTCAAATGTTCTTTCCTGCCACCAAGTCCTATATTTACTTTAAACAATAGTAAACACTGGTCAGTCACTGAGCCAAAGAAAACCTGTATATTCGAGTGAGAAGCAAAGACAGAAAATAACTCTGTGCTCTGCAAAGATCCCTATCCAGCGGAAGAGGTACACAAAGTACAAAAGCTTCGACACCCAATTAGAACACCAGAGCCCAATGAACTGTGTCCCCTCCAGTTGTACTGGCAGACTGTGCATATGCTGCTTATCCTTGCAGTCAGAAACATTCAACTCTGCTGCTCAGGAGCTGTATGACCCCTGACAAGTGACAGCCTCAGTTTCCTCATCTGTAAAAATGAAGGGGTTACCACACAAAGATCCTTTTTAGCTCTAACTCCTGTTATTAGCAGAAGAGTTAATCATCAATAAACATTTATCAAATGCCTACTATGTGCCAGGCATTGTGCTAAACACTGGGGATACAACTACAAAAAAAGACAGTCCTTTTCCTCAAGGACCTTACAATCTAATTGGGCAACACAGGCTAATCAATAGGCCTCCAGACCTAGAGTCGGGAGAGACCTGAATTCAAAGCCTGATTCTGATGCCCACGGTCAAGAGCAGAACTCTTTACTTTTCCAGGTCTCCGTTTCTTCACCTGCAGAAATGGAATGATAATGGCTATGGTATTCACCTCCTAGGACTGTGGAAGACTCAAATAAGAGAATGCACAGAAAATGCTTTGGAAATTTTTAAAATCCTTTGCAAAGGTGGCAGACTGTGGGTATGGGCTATCAGACATGGTTAATGTATTGGTTGGGTTTTCTTTATTGCTTCTTTTCTTTCTTTTCTCATCTTTGTCATGGGTGATGACTCATTGGGTTGGGAAAGGATAAATATATTTGGAAAAGAAAGTGACGCAAAAACAGTAAGTTTTTGACCAGAGTGTGATTTTATCACTGGAAGAAGCTTCAAATGGAAAAACTCTGACAGTAAAGATCAGATCTGCACCTTCTCAACCACTTATAGTTGTAGAAAGCTGCCTGGGGCGTAAAGGGGTAGGTGAAGGTCATCCAGTCAATATGTGGCAAGGGTCTGCTGAACTGAAGCCTCCCTGACTGAATGCCTGGGTCAGCTGTGTATCCACCAAGCCAAGCTGCTTCTAATTTAAATTCACACATATATTCTCTCTCTCTCTCTCCCCCCCCAATATCAATAAGATTATTAAAAATAAAAAGCTTTAAAGTATTATACATATATATATATGTCAGTTATTATTACTGCTTTCCCTCCCATAAGGAATGGACTGATCATTAGTTGGGTAAAAGCAGAGAATGTTAGCATTTCTAAGATTTTTATGAGAGTAATGTCAGTCTGGTACAAGGTTTGGTCCTGCATTAGTGAACACTTCCCAGTATGGTAAGCCTCTGGGTGGCACGTTCAGAATACCACACAAAAGGAACATGCTGGCTAAGTCTAAACTACCTCAGAGATATCGCATGGTGTCATGGAAAGAGTCTTGGACTTCAAATCAGAAAACCTGCTTTCAAATACCAGCTCTCACACCTGGTGACCATGGCCAAGTCATTTAACCTCTCCAAGACTCAGATTCCTCATCTGTAAAATTTGGATAACATCTAAAGTACCCCCTGACTTCACAGGACAGTAAGGATAAAATTAGGTAATAGAAGTATAGAAAGTAAACTCCTTGAGGGCAGGGTCTATTTCATATCTGTCTCTGTATCCCTAGTGCCTAGTACAATGCTTGCAATATGGCAGGTGCTCAATAAATGCTTGCTGACATGACTAATGTGGAAATGTTTAATATGACCGTACATGTAAAGTCTCTATCAGACTGCATGCATTCTTGGGGAGGAGAGAGGGGAGGAAGGGAAAAAATTTTGGAACCCCAAATCTTATAAAAATGAATGTTGAAAACTAAAAAGAAAAGAAAAAAACTAACCAAATAAATGCTTGTTTATTAGAATGACTAAATTCACATTAAAAAAATTGAAAACAAAAACCAAATCTGAATCCCTTCAGAATATTCCATCTGGGAAGCACAGCTGCTCCCACCCAAGTGTAACGGCAAACAAGCCCAGCCACACACACATCTGAGGCAGGAACCGCAGAGCCAGTAGAACTGGGGACCTCAACAGGAACAATGGTGGGAGAATCAATCAGAACAATGGAGAATAATTCAATGTAATTCATCCCCTAAGTCTTACAACATATTACGTCTTCAAACAAAAATTCACAATATGCAATGTGTCTTCCTTTAGCCACAACCGCTAGTTTTTACATAATTTGGCATGGAGTTCACAGGATCTTGACATGGATTCTTCATCATGAAACCACACTTATCACAATGGAAACTGGAGCAAGACTTTGAGAAATGGGTTGTTTTTCCAGGTCTAGCCTTGATTATAGCCCATTGGTTTTCCATGGGATTTCAATCAGGCAAGTTTCCAGACCAGTGAAGCATTGAAAAGGGTGGGGTTGAAACTACCTCATTTGCCTTAACTAGGTGAAAAATGGTTTTACTTTTAATCGAATCAAATCATGAGAACTGAGTTATACAGGCCTTGCTTTGTTGTTGCTATTGAGACATATTCACCCTTCATGACCCCATTTCGGGGCTTTGTTTACAATTGTTTAATTGAGCCAAAAAGTGTTTTCACATGTATAACATATATCAAATTGCTTGCCTTCTCAAGGAAGGGGGGGAGGCAGGAAGTAGGGAAAGAACTTGGAACTCAAAAAAATTTTTAAAATGAATGTTAACAATTTTTTTACATATTCAGAACGAATAAATGTAAAATATAATTTAAAAAAATTTTACATGTAATTGGGAAATATTTAACAAAATAAATAAAATATATTTAAAAAGGTTTTCACCTAATTATGTAATAGCATTTTTATATATAGTTATTATTTTCATCTCTTGAATAAAATCCTTAACATTCCACATGTAGCACCAGAGTCTGCTGGCATATTGTACCTTCAATGAGAATTTCTATAATTCTAGAACAACTCGGCTTTCCAGGATAGTGACCTATTTTTCAGAGCTCATCATTGGCTTAGCATGGCCTAGACTCTCAGGCCTAATAAAAATAAAAAAATCCTTCAAACATTTTTTTTTTGGCAGGGGGGTGGGGGGAGTGGACGTTTTGCATTCTGATGAAGATGTCCAGATCTTACAGGCTCACCTGCATTCCTGTGACAATGATGTGGGCACAGCTTTGAATTAAAAAAAAGTTTAAACAAAAAAGTGAGTTTCATAAGTAAAAATTGCCTTTTTCCAATATTCAGTATGCCAGTCTTTGTATTATCTTGCCTATGACAAGTATTTTTGCTTCAAACTAACAGCTATTTTTTTAAACTGGTATTCTCAATATTCTTCCAACTTTAAGAAATCTATGTTGCATTATAAAGGAAATAACGTTTTAGAGAAATGCCGGCAAATAATAACAGTAATAGTAATAATGATGAACCCTTCGGCTTCCAGGTCCCTTGGAGAGTCTTTGCTTTGTGAAGGTTAATTGAGTTATTCTGAAGCGACACTGTTTTTCATTTTTTACTGCATTTTCAGTTACATTTTGGCAGGAATGCCCATGATTCATTATAAGCTTGAATTATCCTTCCCCACACCAACAGCTGATGCAATATCTCTAAGAGTCACTTAAGTGTGCTCTTTAAGAGCTAGAACTTTTGCATGTTTTCTTGCAGTAATATCCATTCTTAAAAACCACAGAAGTAAAAACATAACTAAAAAAGGCAATGAAACAAAACCCAGGCGTATGTCATTAAATTCAGCATTCAAATGACAGAAAACTCATCTGGTCAAAGTCAGACACAATCTGAGTCAAGAGAAGTTAAGTACTCACGCATGACCAAGGCCCTCCCAAAATGAAACCATGTCAAAATTTTTGCCTGTCCCATGTAATTTGCAAACCACTGTGCTTGGGCTCCCTATCACCAGAGGTCTTCCAGTGGAAGCTGGATAGATGACCAGGTTTTAGAGATGTTGTAGAGAGGATTCTTGCTCAGACACAGGATGGAATAGATGTCCTCTGAGATCAATTTCACCTCCAAGATTCTGGGATTCTACACTGGCACCCTCCTCAACAAAAGCTGATGAACTATGGTTCACCATGACCAAATAGCATCAATTCAGGGTCTACACATTCGTCGTCCTGAGCTAGATGCCATACTGTGTGAACAGCCCAACCAAGAGAGCCTAACACCCCAACTACAACAGACGACTTCAAGAGTAACTTCAGGAAATACAGAGGAAAGGCCATTCAGGAGGGGTTATCATACAAAACAGAAACTCAGTTTGATGTATTTGGCCCCAGAGGGCAGGATCACAGAATCTCAGAGTTGGAAACAACCTGAAAAGCTGTCAAATCCAACCCATATCTCAGCAAGGGTAGGTCCACTATATACCTGACAAGTGGTCATTCAGAACTAGGAAATTTATGGGATGGTGGGTTTCAGTTGCATGTGAGGTCAGACTTCATAAAATTGCTGTTATTGTTCAAATTTCAGTTGTGTTTGACTCTTTGTGATTCTTTCTGGGGATTTTCTTGGTAAGATACTAGAGTAGTTTGCCATTTCCTTCTCCAGCTCATTTTAACAGATGAGGAAACTTAGGCAAACAGGGTGAAGTGACTTGTCCATAGTCACACAGTTTGGACGTGTCTGAGGCTGGATTTGAACTCAGGAAGATGAGTCTTTCTGACTCTAGACCCAGCACTCTATCCACTGTGCCATCTAGCTGCCCATAAAAATTAGATCTAACCAAATGCGGAATGGGCTTACTCCCTGAGTGGGTGGGGAAAGGATATCCAAACAGAATGTGGATGGCCACTTGCTGGGGGTGGCCCGCTGCAATACTGACACTGGAGATGAACTATAGAAAAGTCTTGAACCTGCAGCCACAAGAGCAGAGCTCATCCCAGCTCCACCACTTGTTACTCTGGTCAAGTCACTGGGCCTCAGTTTCCTCATCTGTAAAATAAGACTAGATGGTCTCTGAGGCTCCTTCCAGTTCTTGATTTATGACCCTAGAAGATGCCCATAACAGGTTCCTCCTCTGAGGTCTATGGCCTCCAAGATCTTCTACTTTAGATTTTTACTCCTCCAAAGACCTTTTTTAGAGATTGTCACAAGGTCTCTCATTTTACAGATGAAGTAGCTGAGGCTAAGACATAGGAACAGAGACTGGATCTGTGATTTTAGTGATAAAGGGAACTCCCCGCTGAAGAAACTCCTTGTGCATAAGGGAGTTATACAACACCCCGTATAAGCAAAATAGAAAATGAAGCCTGGGCTGCAATGTCACACCTACAGAAAAAGTAAGCGTTGGAGCTTTGTGAGATTAAACCTGGTGCTGATTCCAGCCCAGAGCTCCTGTACCAGGTGCTGTGATCAGGGATATGTCCTTTTGCTTCAGAGATTCAGTTTGCTACACTATAAAACAGGTTTAATACTAGTTCCTCAGGGCTGTTGAGAGAGTCAAAATGAGAACATGTAGGTAAAGTGGCCCCATAAAGCCCAAAGTAAATAGAAGGTTCTGTCATCCTGATCACACCAGAGTCCAAGTACCTGGGAGAAGCCACACGCAATTAACCCTACACCACACCCACCACTCCCCTCAATTAGGAAAAGGGAATGGCTGCCCTAGGATGCCCAGCTTCTGGATCTCTGAAGAGAGAGACCACAATGCCTGTGCTCCCCTGGACGCCCAAGAGCTCAGCAAAGGCCAGAGAGCAGATTCTCCCTGCCTGTCCGTCACAACCCTTGGATCATATGAGCCCATCGACATCCATGCAGCTGGACCTCCCAAGCAGCAAAGTGACTAAGCACCAGGTAATAGCTGATCTGGGGAGATTTCTGAAGGACCATGACCAGAAGACAAGGCTGGAAGCCAAGCGAGGATTCCCTGCCCACCACCACCAAAGTCATCACCTGTACTGCACCAAGAATCTCCCTGACGTGGCCAAAGGAGACCCCCAAGCCCCCCAGGGCCTCAAACCTCAGAGGAATAGAGTTTACAAAAACATATAACCAAAAGCCACATCAAGAAACCACTGTAAAGGCCAGCCCTATCTCAGCTTCCCACCAGCCACCCACGGGATGAAATTTCATGCTCTTCCTCGTAAACCACCAGAGAAATCTCATAAAAGCAAGATTCTTAAGATTATCATTTGCAAGGTATCATTATCTGCAAAGCCAGTGGGAAGAATACCCTTCCTTTTCTCCCCCCACACACATATCCCTAATTAAAGTGGATGGTACAGTGAAAGAACACCAGCTCCTGAATCAGAGGCTATGGGTTCAAATCTTGCTTCAGATGCCTAGTACCTCTATGAGCAAGTCACTGGCCATCCCTGTGACTCAGTTGCCTCATCTGAAAAGATGTGGAATGGACCAGAAGGTCTCTGAAAGTCCTCTCTAGCCCTAATATTTCTCAATTATATTTAAAAACAATTTTTGACATTCATTTTTTAAAATTTTGAGTTCCAAATTCTCTCCCAACCTCCCTCCCCTTCCCCTTCATTGAGAAGGCAAGTAATTTGATAAAGGTTATACACGTGCAGTCGTGCAATATGTATTTTCATACGCCTCTAGCTACGATCCTTCAATGTTCACTAGCAGGGAAAGGCGTCACTTTGGGTCAGAGGCCATCCACAGCTGCTCCTGTCAGAGAGAATGCTCAGGACCCAAAAAGATGGTGATCTTTGCTTGGAGATCTTTCCTCTAAGGAGGGCAATGTGGAACAGTGGAAAGTCAAAAGGAGAGCTGACACTGGAATCAGAGGATCTGGATTCTTACTAGCTGTGTGACCCTCCTAATCTATTAAGTATGGGAGTTGGGACTACTTTAGTCTATGATCAGAAACAGAAAGAAGAAAATCCAGGATCTCCAGAGGGGTGTCTTTACTTGGCAATGACTGGTCTATGAATCTCTCCAGCCCTTACCTGCCAGGCCGGCACTCCATCCCCAGGGCACTGCACAGCGGTTATGAAATCACAATCCCAAGACTGGGGGGACAGCAGGGAAAGGAAGAGATGAGAGGCTCTGCCTTTTGGGGACAGTAAGAGAAGGCCTTGGAGAAATAAAGAAAAAAGCCCTGGCCTTCTGGTAAAAGCCAAGCAAAAGGAAAATTCTTCCCCCACACACCAAGAAAACCACCCACAGAAAGTCTTTTAGAGGTCCCTCACTGTCACACCCAGAGTCCCTGACGATGTATCTTATAACCAAACAGGAGTGAAGAGGCCAAGTCTGTGTGGGAAGGAGGAAAATTTGGATGTGAAATGCAAGCTGAGTTATGAAACAGCCTTTCATAATGAGATGGAAAGAGGAGAGAATAGTATGTTTTGAAAAATTGTTTGCAGAAGAATTAAACTGGGAACTGCTTTTTTGTTGAAACTCTAATAACATTCAGATAATCACAGCTAGACTTCTAAACTACACACATGTCCAGAAGGTTGCTCCAGCTGGTGACATGGGGAGATTTCAGATGGTCCTTCCATATGGCTGAGAGCTTAAAACCCTTAGGCCGGAAAATGAGACCCAACAATAACTGTTTCCTCTTTGTTAACCAGCAACTACGCACAAGAGGAGGCTGCCAGCTCACCAGGCAGTCGCTTCCTTTATAAGCTTCCCAGAGTCTCTTTCAAGCCACAAAAGAGAGAACTGGAGTTTCTACCAGTGTTATGGACTTCCTCAGCAGACTCATGAAACCTCCAAAGCAGAAGCCTCTCAGCAGAAGAAGCCTCTAAACATGAGTCACATTGTGAGTAGAGATCTTCAATTCAAATGAGATCAAGACCTCCTGGATGCTGGGAACAGGAGAGATGATCAGGCCTGGAACTCTAGTCAAAAACGCACTCCTCCTCACTCCCATCTCCTACAAGGCAGAATTCAGCCACGATATCACTCATTATGTATTGGACCCTGGCCTAGACACATTGCAGGGGGAAGGTGAGATATAAATGTGAATTGGGATTGTGATTGTTGTTAGTTGTTTCAGTCATGACCGTATCGGGGTTTTCTTGGCAAAGATTTTGGAGTGGGTTGCCATTTTCTTCTCCAGCTCATTTTGAAGATGAGGAAACCGAAGCAAAGAGGGTTAAGAGACTTGCTCAGGGTTATACAGCTAGTAAGTGTCTGTGACCAGATTTGAACTCATGAAGACGAGTCTTCCTGACCCTATCCACTTTGCCGCTTAGCTGCCCTTGTGAAATGGGATCCCCATTCTCAAGTACCTTCCAAGTTAGTTGGTAAAATATTTCTCTGTAGTATGCCACGGCTTCCCTCCCCACTCCACTAAAAATTTAAAGGGCAAGAACATTACTATAGTGTAAGGGTTTCATATAGTTTTTAACTGAATGAGAAAAAATACACATGAAAATTAAGGAGTTAAGTGAATACTGTTGGGTACAATGTAAGAGAGGAGTCTGAAGCTCTCAGAGAATCTCACATGTTGGCAGATTCCTCAAAGGCTAACTGGTCCGACTCATCCCTACAAAACAATCTCCCCTTTAGACAGGTCACCCATCATCCAGCTACTGCCTTTTTTTGTTGCTCCTTTTGTATGCCCACACCATGCACATAGTAGGCTTTTAATAAATACTTGCTGATGGCGGAGCTTCAACTTGGCTCAACTCAAAATCTTCTCCAAAAGCAATGTTTCCTATTACCAGAGACCAGCACCGCCCAGGATACAGTAAGCAGTCAATAAATGCTTGCTGACTTGTTGATGTACTCACATTTGCTAATTTTGAGGCCTTTTCTCAAAAGGCTTTTGAAAATAGATGCTTTATCTGAAAATCAAATGGGGAGTAGGGGTAGGGGGGATGAGAAGGGAGACAGGTATGGGAGATGCAGTCTGACACGAAAACAGCCTGCTGACTACATGGGGAGGGAGTTAACCTGAAGCTCTGGGCTCTGGGAAAGAACAGGAGAAGATTTCAGCAAGAGGGGATTTACCGTGTACCAATTGCATGCAGGGGGACACCCCTTATCATACATGTACAGAATATAAACATCAGTTACCATTCCCACCAGCAACTCTCCTTTGGAACTTATAATTTCCATTTTGAAAACACTAGCAAACAATAACTCTTGAGAAACTTCTGTGTCTAAACACGAAGGATGGGAAGGAACGATTTCACCTCTGGTCTGGAGTAGCAGAGTCGCCACTGAATCTTGGGCCTCCATACCCAGCACCTCCCAAGGCAGTCTTACATTGTTAAACGAGTTTTTTTTTTTTTTTTTACAAATTCCCCCATAGCCTACTCTGGGGCTACTTGGAAAGAATAAAAGGATCTTGCCAGCCTCTGTTTATGGCCACAGACCTCTGAGAAGCCAACTGGGCCAACAGGTACCACAATGGGTTAAGCATCTCCATTTCCCTAGCACTCAAAAGCCAAAGTCCACCTTTCAGTCTATCCCAGGGTTACTCCAAAAATCCCCCAGCACCCCTGTGCACATCTCACAGCAATAATCTCTAATTAGCTATTATTCCCCATCACCCTGTAAAAGCTCCCTTAGAACAGCTCCATCCCTAGGGCCTCACCTAGCAATTTCTATGTCCACGTTAAGTAGCAAAAAGTATCCTCAAATCAGTTTGGGATGAGTGGACCAGAGAGAGAGACAAGAGGGAGGAAACATAGGTAGTAATGGTAATTAGCTAAATGGCTAAACTCAGTTGTTTCTACACTAACAAGAGAAAAGTGCTACAGGCTCCCTTTAAATTTCAGCACCCTGAGGAAAGTACCAGTTGTCCTGCCCTAGTTAGATCTGCTCCTCCACTAACCTGGTAACAGAATTTTGCATGCAATGAGTGTTCAAATATGGAACGAATGACCCCTTACTGAGCTCCACTCCCCACTACTAAAGGGTAACTTCTCCAGATTGTCTCCTAAAACACCAGCTTTAAAAGGTTCATTTCAACCCTGCTATTTGTTACCTGTGTGACCCTGGGCAAGTTTCTTTCCTTGTCTGGTTCTTTTTTCCTCTTCTATAAAAAGAGGGGGTAAACTGGATGCCCTCTAAGATCCCTTCCAGTTCCATTAGCCAAACAAGTATATGCTCCTTCATGGAAGGTCTACAATCTGAATTATTGGAGAGCATCGCCATAAACACATCCACCATTTCCTCAACATCTTGAAATGATAATAAGGACCTGTCTAGCAAATGCACTGATTGCTCTCTCCCCTTTGCCGTGGAACTTCCTTTTCCCTTTCCACCTTTAGTCCCAATAATCATTAAAGGAATAAGTGATAAGAATTGAGCCTGTGATTTTACTGTTATCAAGAATCTCCCTCTACCAAGACAGGTAGGCACTTTCTCTCAAATTTCATTCAAATGCACACTCTCCCAGGAAGCCTTCCCAGATCTCCTAAGTCAGAATCAACCTTCTTTCTCCAATAACATTTTATTCTGACCTCTATCAAGTATTTATCTAACTATATATTGTGGCCATTGCTCCTGGTATATGATTCCTCCTGGCAATGCCCCTGAGGGAGGGACCCTCTTCCATCTAAGCTTTGTAGGTCTCCTAGTACCTAACATGGTGAACAGGGGACTAAACTTACAAAGGGCATGAGTCTCATGTCCGGATAAAATATCCCCCTAGAAAGCAAGGAGAGACGACAGGAGAGCCAGGGCCCCCAAGCAGTACCCAGCCAACGCCTGAGGCAGACCTGATAAGGTGTGGGGGAGTAAGGGGGAGATTTTCAGCAAAAACCGGAAGTCTAAATTTGCAAAACAAATAAAACTGAGGAATGGTTATTCATCAAATAACAAAAAGTCTTTTGACTTTATGAATGATTTACCTGAGACTCCAATAAATGACTCTCTCCTCCTGGCCAAAGTTTACAGACAATGAATTAAAAGAAATCCCTCTAGAACTGGGCTCCAAAGGCAAAAATCTGCCCAGGACTAAGCCCCAAATTGGTCTTTAAAGAAAGGGTTGGCTGAGCAAACATATAAATGAAATGCATGCAGAAAAAAAAAGTCCATTGGGCATGTCTAATGTCTATTTCCAAAAACTGTTAAAGGCTCCTAAGGCCCAGGAATCTTGGGGTTCCCATACTTACTCCAGTCTGCCCAGTAAGGCCTCTGACCCCAACAACTGCAGTTACTTCCCAGCCCCACCCACACTCTCATCCCAGATCCTCCCCAGGCAATCCTGGGCTTGAAACCCTTCTTTCCTCATTCAAAGCTACTTTTTATTAGTGTCCTCCACCCAGGTTCTTCCGGCCCAGGCCATGGGGAAACATAGCCTGTTCTCAACAAGCTTACCACCCAGTCTAATAAGGAGACAAGACACATTCTAAAGTATGGCAGTAGGGGAAACGTACGTGGAAAGGAATTGCCAATTTCCAATACCTAGCCAATTCTGATATCACATCGGTCACTACAAAGGCAAATCCAGGGTGAGGTGGCAGCATTTACACCAAGGAGCAGCAAATACGGCTCCCTGGATTTCATTCATTCATTCACTGGAATGTCTTGTCAAGGCAAGGCATTATGGGGGAAATATTGTGGGAGAGGACTGGGCTTTCCCCCTGCCATCTGCCTAGAAGCCTCATCCCCTAAAATACGGTGGTTTCTCATGGCAAGAATCATATGAAGTAATAGAACCAAGAAAGCTATATATTTATGTATGCATGTGTAGGCATATATATGTGTATGCATATATATTATATATATATATATACATATGTGTGTATACGTAGATATATACATATATATCCTACAACTGTGTAAGTAGAAAGTATAAAGAAATAAATTATAATATAAATAAGCAAATCTTGTGTTAATTTTAAAGTCCAATTCTGGCCACTTTAAGAGTTGAGAAAACGTAAATTCAAAACTTTTAAAAAATTGTTTTAACATGTAATTTGGAAAAAAATAAAATATTATATAAAAAAGTTGAGAAAATGTACCTCCCTTCCTTCTTGGAAGTGGAATATGGTATATACCATCAGACATAATTGGTGTCCTAATTGATTTTGCTAAACTGCTCCTCCCTACCCCCCTCTGTTTTTACCCTTTTTTATAAGACTAAGACTAGGTGGAAGATGCATATATTCAGAAATGAAAAAAAAAATTTTTAAAGATATCGAGGCTTCTCCTTTACCTGGGCCAAAGCAAAAACTTAATGACATCCAGAAAGAGAAATCCACTTCCCACAAGGGAAAAGTTATTCCCTTCCCCTTCTCATCCCAACCCCAATTCCAGATACACTTCAAATGTTTGGCCTGTATACATGACTCCCTTGAAAGTTAACTGGCCCTTCTATCATTACTTTGGGAAGTTTCCCTATTTCTCACTCAGGCACTCCCTATAGGCTGGCCTTCTTGCAGTCTCCATAATCACCTATATTCCCAGACAACTTGCACCGTAAGCTCCTTCCTACGGTGACCAGGCTAAGCCCAGCCTCTAATTCCTCCCTACAACATCAGTATATGAATTTAAGTTGTGGCAAACAAACATAGCAATAAGGAGCATTTTACAGAGCCCTTTGAGGTGTGCAAAGCACTGGACGTGTTATCTCATTTAATCCTCACAAAAGGCCTGTCTGGTGGGTGCTATTATTATCTCTACTTTCCAGATGAAGAAACTGAGGCACAGAGGGGTTCAATGACTGGTTTAGGATCACAGCTAGTTAAATGTCTGAGGCAAGATTTGAACTCAGTTCTTCCTGACTCCAAGTCCAGCACTTTTAGTCATTGGGGCCTCATGAGGAAGGACTTCCCAGCAGCAAGAATTGCTGAAAACCAGAGCAAGCTACTCAGGTAAATCAAAGTCTGCAGCTGCTTTGGGATCTGGCAGAGACCAGGATTCTATAGAAGGCTGGAATGGCAAGGGCCCCATCTCAAGCCTTTCAGGCCATCCTATTGCCCCACTTCAAAATGTAACTGCCTCTGCCGGGCAGTTCAAAGCTCCTCATAAGCCAGTGCCTTGCTCCCCTTCCAGACTTCTTACACCTGACTCCTCACCACTTACTCTTTGATCAGTGACACCTGCTTCCTGGCTGCTCCAGGAAGACATTCCACCTCTGGGCTCTGGGCATCAACTTCACTGACCACCCTTCGTGCCCAGAACATTCCTCTCCTCAACTCTGCCTCCTGGCTTCCCCCAGGTCTGAGCTAAAACACCACTTTCTACAGGCCATCATTCCCAAGCATTCTTCATGCCAGTGTCTTCCCTTGATTTTCTCCAATTAGCATATATAGCTTATTGACAGATCCTGGGGATTAAATAACTCATCAGACCAAACGGTGTGGAAGGGGGAAGGAGAGTGTAGGGAGCTGGCAGAGGAATGAGACAGTAGAAAGAAGGTGAAATTTGGAATTGGAAGGCCCCGGGTTCCAGCTCCAGCTCCGTACCATTTAATCAAAACTATGTGACCCTAGGCCAAGTCTCGGTCTATTGTACTTCAGTTTTTTCAACCACATACTGGAGATAATCATGGGTATTTGCTACTGCAGGGTCCTCCACAGGATCAAAAGGACTTTGCATAGGTAAACACTGGGGCCCTCCACCAAAGTAAGCTATGAGATTGCCAAGGCTTCAGTGGAGTATGAACTTTCCCTAGGAGAATATAGGTGACTATCATCATAAAAATCCCCCTCTGCCAAATGGACTCACCTTCAAGGCCTGGGGTGGGAAAAAGAGGAGCAGAAAAGTAAATTGGTAAAAAGTGATGCTCCTTATCTAATCATCTGGCTCTGGAATATTGCAAAGAAAAGCAGCTTGGCCTCCTCCCCTTCTCTCCTACCTTTTTAAGGGATTGGAACTTGCTTACTAAATTTAAGCTCTGTTCCCAAATGTGCACATATAAGGTCTTTTAGCCTGGTGACAAGAAATTTTTTTAATGGCAAAGGAAGAGAGAGCATGAAGGAGGGAAGTGGGAAGGTGGAGAAGGGGGTGGGAAGGAGAGAGGGAGAAAGAGAGGGAGGAAGGGGAGGAGGGAGGGAGACAGATGGGAGAGAGGGAAAGGAAAAAAGGAGAGGAGACAGGGAGGGGATAGAGGGGTGGGAGAGAGGGAAGGGAAAAAGGGAGAGGAGAGAGGGAGGAAAGAGAGGGGAGAGAGGAAGGGAAGGGAGATGAGAGAGAGAGGGTGGCAAGACAGGAGTGAGGGAGAGAAGAGAGGCAAAAATTAAATTTGGGGACAGCCTAAGTTGTACTTGGGCAGCTATGCCAATTAAGAGCTCTAAAAATAGCTGCGCTTTCTTTCATGTGGAAGATAGAGATGAGGCTTCTGCAATAAACAGACAGTGCTGCGGAAAGCTTGTGAGGCCAGGCAACAGAATCAGCTGAGACACAAGCAGTGGGTTAGCAGGCAGGAGCTTTAGAGAGAGACAGGCCAGCCAGCCTGCCAGGCTGCCAGCCTGCCCTCCTCCCACTCAGCCCCACAGCCAAGGGAATAGAAAGGGGGAAAGACTCCTCTCTGTTTTAGAGGTATTCAATGCCCCAAAAAGGGCCAAGTGACTGGGAGGAAGCTCAGAGCCCTGGGCACCTGGAGAAGGCAGGAGGGACCTGGAGAAAAAAGAACTGGGGAGAGGATAAGATGATGGGCACTCTCCTCCCACCACCCATAATAAACAGTAACAATTCAATAAAGTTGGATAGGTGGGCTTGCTGGTGGCTGCTTTTAAAGAGAGTTCGGAGATGCCAATTAAAATGTTGTTTTTTATCGTGCCCGACTCTTTGTGACCCCATTTGGGGTTTTCTTGGCAGAGATACTGGACTGGTTTGCCTTTTCCTTCCCCAGCTCATTGTACAGATGGTGAAACTGAGGCAAACAGGATTAAGTAACTTGCCCAGCTAGTATTTTAGCTGACTAAAATAGAAGAGAGCTATATGCTAACCGAACCCAGCTCAGCATGTCCTGGGAAGGGAGAGAGGGAAGCAGGAGGGACAATGCTGAGGGCCATTCACAAAGTTTCTTGGAACATGTCCCAGGATAAATTCCATCCCTATCGCTGAGATGGTAATGCTTTGCTCTCCTGCCTGATTAGTTTCTCTAGGTCCTGCTGTCTGCATGTACAGTGTCCAGTAAAGGGTTTTGGAAATAGCACATATCCAGTTAATAACTATTGGGCTAAGTTTGTGACTGAGTCACAGATGGTAGGCAACCTTTGAAGACCAAAAGGACAGAGGAGGAATATTGGTCCATCAGCATGCATATGCCTTGCTGAATTACCTGTTCACACACTCCCCTGCCTCAAGAACATCCAAAGAGCCCGAGGAGACACAGAGCATCCTTTTCCAAAGGGACACAACAGGGTTTCTTTCCAATCTCCCATAAATATCGGAGGCATATCAGAAACCTTACCTAGTGGGTAGACGTAGAGTCAGAAACACCTGTGTTCACATCCTGCCTCCGATGCTTATTAGCCCTGTGACTATGAGCACATCACTTAATCTCTTTTAAGTCTTGACTTCCTCCTCTGTATAAAGGAGTCAGACTTCATTGGCTCTATGGTCCCTTGTAGCTCTAAGTTTATGAGTCCGTGAGCTGGAAATCAAGGCTGACAGCCTCAGTTTTCCTTGCCGTAGTCTAACCTAGAACCAGAAGGAGACCAAAGCAACATATACGACAGTCACTCAAGGATGGAGCTGTTTGGTCTTCTCTCTGGGAGGCTGACACTTCCCAAATCAGAGTTCCCATTGAGAAGATTCTGAGCAGAGTCAGAAGAGGGTCTGATCCAATACTTGCTTTTCTAGGACAAGTAAGCCAACTCACCTGCAAGTCCAAAAGGAAATTAAAAAGAAATTGTTATGCTCATTCATTAAATTCTTCCCCTTTAGCCATTCAGCTTTCCATATCAGTGGGGGGCTCCCATGATGAACTTTGGGCTAAGTTGCTAATGAATTCAACTCTCTGGGTGAAACTGAGGCAAACAGGGTTAAGTGACTTGCCCATTAACTACCAAGTGAATGCCAATGCTAAGCCCCTCCTGCCCTCTTCAATGAAGAATCAGGCTCATTTCACTGTTTCCCCCCCCCTCCCTTTTCCTCCAAAGGCAAGCAGCCCTAGAGAGATAGGCCTTACACAGAGCTAGATGGGGCCACTGTCTCTGAACTAAGACTTTCTTTCTTATTTGTTTTATCAAAACCCAGCCAGCCTCTATAACCAAGAGGCAGATTCAGCTCCCAGACAGCCTGCCCAGGAGCCCCATGACAAGACAAACAATTCTGTAACTCACTTAGTTTGGCCTAGAGATCTGCAAAAAGCCAATGGGAAAGCTTAGTTTCCCTGATAAAGCTTTGGGGCTTTTTTTTAAAAGCCAAATTCAATCTTCCCAATTACCAACGCTACCTCTCCCAGTCTCTCCCCAGAATTCTCATAATAATTCAACAAATATTTATTAAATACCTACTATGTAGGAGCCAAGAGGCAGTGTGGCTTCATAATAATTTAAATTCAATACAAGCTTTAAGATTTGCAAATCACTTTAAATACATCTTCTCATTTGTTTTTTACAAGACTGTGAGATAAGTATTACAAGTATTAATATAATCCCCATTCTACAACTGAAAGTGACTTGCTCAGGGTAGAAAAGCTAACAAGAGTTTGAGAAGGGATTCAAACAGGTCTTCCTGGTGCCACCTGGAGCACTCTATCCACTACACCACACTGCCCCTTCTCCAGTAGTAGGGGGTATGGGAGAGTTGAAGTCTTTCCAATTGAATGTCCCAGAAGCATCTGAAACTCAGTATTTCTAAAAGCAGAACTCACTATCTTTTCCCCCTAAAACCTTCCCCTCTTCCAAACTCTCCTATGCTGACTAACCCAGGCTCAAAAAACTAAGTTTTAACTTCACCTTCTCCTACTAATTTCACATATCCAAGGCACTACCAAAGTTGTCGTTTGTTCATTCACACCACCTCCTTTATGCACACACCCACTCATGGAGCCACTGCCCTAGTAGAGTTCCTCATCACTGCTCAGCTGGACTACTGCAATAGCCTTCTAATTGGTCTGTCTGGTCTCTCCCAACTCCAATCCAGGTGCCAGGCCTCCCTTGCCACTTACTGCCCTTCTTTCTATAGTATCAATTAAGTTGGGACTTTTTTACTGTTTTAGAATGATAAATTAATTAAGTGTCTTTGATTGAGCCTTACTAGGTGCAAAGCCCCAGGCCCAAACACCTATCTACTAGGTGCTAAGCCTATGTGGGCATGAAGCCCTCAGGGTCCTAAGGGGAGTTGCTAAGAACAGCGCCAATAGTAGGAGCCTAAGTTCTGGTCACTCAGATGAGGTTTGATGATGGTTGAAGATTGTATAGAAAGAGAGAACAGAGCTATTTGCAAGGGGCTCTCACTCTTGGAGCAGTGTTGATATGCAGACTCTGGGCAGCTATAGTTAAGAGCCCTCCAGCTTGTGAACTCAGATGTTGATGCCTTCTTGGTTACTATGAATTGTATTTGGTCTGTTTATAATGTATGTTTGTAATTTGTTTGTATTTTCTCTGAATTTCAGGGTGCTGGCTTCTTCCCCTGAATGATATTTGTATGTTGGATTGAAATAAGATTGTTAACCCCTTAACACTGCTTTCCTTAGTAAGGCAGATCAAAAGAACCTGTGCCAGCAGCATTCTTGTCGTTGGGCTTGTGTTGGTCTTTCACCCCCATGGCAGCTGCTGGCTGAATTGTTGAAATACCTTCTGAGACAATCTTCCATCCACTCAATATCTTGTTGATACCTAGTTATTAACATGGAGCCTCCATTAGGACATGACCTCCTTGAAGAAAAGGATTAGTTTTACCTTTCTTTGTAGCCTAAGGGCTTAGCACAGTGCCTGGTATATAGTAACTAAAAAATACCTTTAACTGATTGATTCAAGGCCTGCCTTGGGGACATACTAGCTATGTGGCCAAGGGATCACAACTTTCAGGCTAAAGTTGAAGACTCTCAGGCTAAGAGTCAAAGATATACATGAGTTTTACTCTTGAAAGGAGTGAGCAGTCAACACAACAAAGAAATCACAGGTCCAGACACACTCCTCAAAGATGCAAGGATCCCTCTCCTGATCCAAAGCATGGCAGAGCCCAATATCCTCCAAGTTCCCATGATAAATACCGCCACTGACTGGGACCCATTAGTCAATGCAACTCCACAAGAACACTAAGACCCCAGGAGGAGTCATCCCACCTCTGGGCTAACGAGTTGGAAAACCTAATACCTATCTACTCCAGGAAGGATTCCCAGACCTGTGTTCTTTTCTTCACCCTCCTCCTCAATTTCTTGCTGCTTCTCAACTGACCACCTCAACTAGCAAACAAACCAGATGGGCCAGGGGGCCACCAGAATGGCAGTATAACAGCAAGGCTGTTCACACCCCATGCTGCCATCTCTCTCTCCAATGCAAAGGCATTGAGATCAGAACGAATCAATGGAAGATGGGAGACCCAGGCTGCATCCAGAGGCCCACACTCTCAGTTCCCTGAAAAGCCATCTTGCTGCATTTGGGAAAGAATGCTGTTGCTACATTTGTCTTCATAATCCATAACCTTTGGGCGAACTGTATTGAGGTGGGGATTTGAGAAAACAAAACAGAAAATTCCCTGGCCCTTAGAAGGGATAAAAGTTTGCCCAATTCAGAGTCAGCCAAAAGAAAAATCTAAAAATACACACTTAGCACTAGGTACTCCCACCCCACCCCGAAACAACACAGCAGCACCACAACCCACCCTCTGGGTTTGCTTGTAGGAATTGATAGGAACCATGAAGATGAGGAACTACCCTTTGTTTTCTTGAATGGGGTATGGTGAAGACAGTAAGTAACTAATGAAACAAGCCTTGTCTTTCTCTCTCTCTTTCTCTCTCTCTCAGTGATTCTGTGATATGTTAAGAGTTTTGTCTGGTAGAAAGAACACTAAACTTTCAGTCAGGAAGCCAGCTAGCTGTATAAACTGCGCCTCTCTGCATCTCAGTTTCCTTACCTGTAAAATATGGAGGCGGGACCACTTATCCTCCTTTCCAACTGGGCCATTCCTAGCTCTGTCATTCTAATTCAACCAGCATTCATTCATCAAGCAGCTATTCCGTTCACAGTACTATGAGAGCCAAAGTCAAATAAAGGCCCAGTTTTAAGAGTTCCCATGCTTTTGTACAGAGCCAAGGAAGATACAAAGAATGAGGGCATGAAAGGTTAGTGGGGTTCAGGGCAGAGAGAAAGCATTTCTGGCTGGAGAATTGTACAAATTATAGCCATTAATAGTGGACAGCCTTTGGGACGGATGGGGATAAGCAGTTCTAAGGAGAGAAAACTGGGAGAGAGGGCTCGGTTCAGAATCAGGTTTACAGAGCTCAAACAATCTGGGCCATCAAGGCCTTTTGGTGACACATCACTCCTGCCCAGCTGGGGGTTGGAAGAACTCCTGCCTCAGCATTTACAGAAGGAGCTCCTTATCAGCCTCAACCAGCCATGTTTACAGTTGTAAGAAAAGCAAGGGTGATGAAAACAGAAAGGAAAAGTAGCTACGCTCTTCAGAGCACATGGCAATGCTATTTTTTTCCTTTTCTTATTTAATATTTCAATTTTAGTATTTAAATTTAAAATAAACTAATAAAAATAAATTAAAAAAAGAAAGGTAGTGGGGTGAGCAGACGGGATCCTAAAGCCGAGAACCAATAAAATGTTATCTGTTCTCTACAGCCTTCCCCCCCAACCTCCAGCCAAAAAACAAGGAATGGATCTATGTTCCATTGGGCACAGAGCATTGTAGTCCTATGTCCAAATGGGAGCTGTTAGCCCCAATCTTCTCAGGGGTTCTCTAGTTCCCATCCCATGACCATGCCCATCTCAGTAATCCTATGAGTGACAGCATGGGTTGGGGGGGTGGAGTTTCAAGGGATTTCTAGTTTGGGGAGCATCCTTTCCTGTTAAGGGCAAAAAAAAAAAAAAAAAACAGATTGTCTAATGCCCATTTCTACACTTAATAAAATCCAATCACATCAAGCATTCAGAAGACCTCATTTCCTGGATTCAAGAAAGAAATGAAGTTCTCAGGAAGGAAGGGGAGGCAGTGGAACCAGTAAGGAAGGAAGGCTACATATTTCACGCCTTCTCTTTTCCTGCCCAACCCCCTACCCCTTACATCTTTTAAGAGATCCTGGGGATGTGTGATATGTGGTGAGTGTGAGTGTGTGAGTGTGAGTGTGTGTGTGTGTGTGTGTGTGTTTTCATAACGAGGCAAAACTCAAAGCTCAAACACTGCTTGGACCCTTCTAGTTGGGTTGGCCAAAGTCTACTAAATGCAACTAAAAAAGCTTAAACCTTGGGGATTGTTCTATGTAGCTTTTACTAGGTAATTTTTTTTTCCAAAAAATAGGCATTTTATCAAGGTTGCAACTGGGAAATGGCTAAATACATGGTAACATATGAATGGAATGAAATATTATGCAGAAAATATGAGAAATTCAGCAAAATACGGGATGATCTGTATGAACTGATGCAAAGTAAATTAAGCAGGACCACAAGAAAAAAAATGTACAATGACTATGATAACAAGGTAACTGAAAAGTTCACTCAAAGGAAGTAGAATTTTGAGTAACTGAAAATCCAGCAATGGTACAGAGAACAAATAATGAAATGTATCTCTTTCCTCTTTACAAAGAATCAGAAGAGTCATTGTGTTACAAAGAAAAGAGCATGTGGTCTGCAGTCGAGAGGACCTGGGTTTGAATTCTGCCTCTGCTAATTAGAAGCTGTGTATAACTTGGGCGTGTAACTTAATTAATTTTCTTATCTGTAAAGTACGGAAGTTAGTGAGATGGCTTCTAAGGTCCCATCTGGCTATGATTTCATGACTCCCAAGATGGAAGAGGGCATATACTGTCAGAGCGTCTCAGAATCAGCTGTTTTTGCTTAGCTATTTTTCCTTATTCCAAGGGATAGGTCTAATGGGGAAGGAGAAAAGAATGTCTTAAAAGGACTATGATATTTAAAAATAAAAGGTTTCAGTAAAATTTCTTTTAAAACAAAAAATAAACATGAAGCCTCTTGAGGAGCGTCCATCTGGGGAAAAGCCACCAAACATTCCAACAGAAGCCCACTCTGACCGAACTTTACACACAAAGTCTTCCTTGCCACTTGGGAGGTTAGTGGATTGCTTGAGCTTGGGAGTTCTGAGCTTCAGCAAAGCTAAGGGAATCAGGAGCCTGTACTGCGTCACCATAAATTATGATAGTATGTCACTAGTGATTCACCCCTAGTGGGGAGGGAGTCTCTAGGTAAACTAAGCCCAGACCGTAAAAGGTCAAGGGATCAGGCCCATGACTGGCCACTGTACTTTGAGCCTGAACAAGACAGGGAGGCCCAGTCCCAATTAAGAAAAAAAAAATCCTTCAATCCTGAAAACAGTCCTGGGAGAAAGGGAGGGCAAGGATTAACATACATTTTAGACATAGCCATTTTACTCTTCTTGGTTTTGTTTGTTTGTTTGTTTTAATCATTGTATCCCCTCTGCCTAATCACAGATCCTGGATACACAGAAGGGGCTGAATACCAGTTGAATTGATATGTCTTGGCCCCACTGCCCAGAAGGCTAATAATAATAATGGATTCTATCTTGTAGGTTTGGAGCCAGAAGGGAGCTCAAACCTCCCATTAGATTGTAAACTTTTGTCTCTTTCAGTAACCCCAGTGCTTAAGACAGTGCCTAGAACCTAACAGATGCTTAAAAATGTTTACTAATTGAAGAGAACAATTTTACAGATGAGGAAAAAGCCCAGACAGGGTGAGGCTGTCAAAGGGTCACAAAGATCAGAAGTGTTAGGGCTGGAATTAGAACTCAGACCCTTAGGATCCAAGTTCAGTGCCATTTCCCCTATAACTAGCATCATTTCTGAACAAATAAAGACAAGATTTTTTTAAAAAGTCAACCCATGCTGACATTCTGTCATTATCAAGCCTAGGCTAGAAGTCACCAGAGATCCGAGAGGAAAACAGTTTGAGTCGGAAACAGACTTGAAAAGAAGTATTTTTGAAGCCCTTCGTTCCTTGAGGCCCCAAGGGAAGGAAAATGGGAGGGAGAAGTTTGGGGGGAGGGAGAGAGGGAGGGAGAGAAGAGAATCCAGGATTCTTCTTACAGCCAGTTGGTACATAAAGTGTTTGGGCTACAACCTTATAATTACTGAGGCTGATTAAGTCAGACTTCAAAGCTGGGATTACAATGACATCAGTCCCCAACAGCCCTGTGTGCTAAACTCACAGCCTTCTCAGCTCAGCCACAAACCAGTGTGGCAAGGCTGAGCACACCAAATATTTCTACTATCATTCCAGCATGTTTACAAGCTGATGATTATTGAAGTCAGTCCACACATGCTCTTTTTTTTAACCTCTTATCTAAACACGTGTGAGGGCCTCTGCCCTAGTAGATGAGCCAGACAGCAGGGCTGGCATCAGCAGCACGTGTAGTCTGGCGACCAAGCAAGGCAGCTGGCACATACCAGGGGGAGGGGGATTTCCTGAGGCAAAGCCTTCCCACCAAGCAGGACGATCCCCAAGCTCTCTTCTAGCTCCAAAGCAATGAGTGTAAAGTAGAGGGACAGTATAGCCTAGTAGAAAGAGCGCTGGACTCGGAGTCAAGAAGATCCCAGTTCAAATTCTATCTCAGACACTAACTAGCTGTGTGACTTTGGGTAAGTCATCTAACCTTTCAGATTCAATTTTCTCATCTGTAAAATGTAAACGCTAATAGCACCTCCCTTACACAATTGTTGTAAGAAGTGCTTTGTAAACCTTAAGGTGCTATGCAAATGTTGGTTATAACGATAATAATTAGTACCAGGTTTCCCTAAAGAAACACCTTCACAGTAGAAACAATAACAGGCTAATGGAAAGGGTGCTAGGTTTAGAGCAGGGGTGGGGAACCTTTGGCCTCCAGGCCACATGGGGCCTTCTAGGTCCTTGGGTGCAGCCCTTTGACTGAGTCCAAGTTTGACAGAACAAATCCTTTTATTAAAGAGATTTTTCTGTGAAGTTTGGATTCAGTCAAAGGGCTGAACTTGAGGGCCACTTGTGGTGGCCTCAAGGCCAAAGGTTCCTCACCCCTGGTTTAGAATGATGAAGACCTAGGTTCAATTTTGGCCTCAGACCTTCCAAACTTTGTGACCACGGGCTAGTTCTTTTAACCTTTCTCAGCCTCAGTTTCCATGTTTGTAAGATGTAAGTGATAATCCTCATAAGGTTTCTGGAAGGACTAAAATGAGCTGATGTATAATAAAAAGGGCTTTTGAAAATTTTCAAGCACTGTATACATGTTTATTGCTATCATTGTAATCTCAAGCAGCAGAAGCTCTATTCAACAAGAGACCATGTGGCCAATATCTACACCAAGGGCAGGTTTGCCACTGCCCATGATGCTGCACTGGCCTTCTTCCAACACAGCCCTCCTCAGTCACAGGGACTCACCCAGTGGCACAGTGTTTACAAACACTTCCAATGAAGAAATCAACCACAGCAGGAGGACCTAGCCCTGATACAAGCAGTTGCCTCCAGGGTTTGCCAAAGATTCACCCCCAGAAACCTCAATCCACAAGTGAAAAAAAAAAAAACCAACCAGCAGACCTAATGGAGGCTAATAATCTGGACTCCACACACTCTGAGACCTCTTAAAAACCCCAGCTCTGAGTGCTTAAGAAGACAAGTTATTACTCCAGGATTCCTAGTAATTAAAGATCTCAGATAGAGGCGTAGGTGAGGGAGTGGGATTGATAGGATCGTCTAAGTCTGGCTGGAGAAACAACAGGCTTGTCAAGACTGCTGCCTTAGGGAATGAAGAAGGGCCTGGGTGGGGGCTGGAGAGCATGTGCCAACACAGGCTAGGGATGGAGAGGGGGCACTGCAACTATCCATGGCACACTTGCCTTCTTCCTCCTACCCCAGGCAGACCTGCCTGCTGTGGTGGTGATGGGGGGGGGGGTGTAATGTAGTTATTTCATCTTTAACTGAAACCACATCAGAATATTTATATTTGAAAGCAAGCAGGGGCACGGATCACCAACAGATGTCCAAACTCCCAGCAAAACCACAAGGCCTCCAAGGTCTTTCTGGCAGCACCTTTTACCAATCTCCACAGCCTCCCTCACCCCAAAAACCCCTCTCCTCAGCACAGAAATGCCAAATGCAAGGATTTTCCATCTGAAGAACCCAGGAGTCCAAGGAGGCAAACCCTACTTTTCCTCTGGTTTTAGGAGCCTCTTTCTCGTCCCGGGATCACATGCGTTTAGCAACGCAAAGCCTGGCCCGGCTGCTAGGCTGGGGTTGGTAAAAGCTGCCTCCAATTCTCCAGCTCGAATTAGGCAACCAACCACAGGTGCCAGGATTAAGCAAGGCACCTCTCCGAAACAATACTTCCTTCCTCGGGAGGCTAAGCCGGGAGGTGGGCCCAGGGCGGGCACAGCACCGACTGCCACCTGGGCCCTCCCTCCCACGGAAGGCCAGGAGAGGCGCCGAGAGAGGGACTGGGACATCCAAGCTGGTCCGAGTGGGAGACACAGCCCCGAGGGACCTAGCAAAGGCGGCGAGGCCACCGACGTAGGGCAAAACATAACTTCCTGTTATTAAAGCACCGGGGTGGAGGGGAAATATCCCGGAGGGCTGGCGGGGAGAGACTGGGAGACTGGAAATGAGCTGGGGCCACAGGTCAAAGAGACAAGACTCTATCCGTGGGACTTCGGTTGTGTAGGATTTGCCTGGTCCTGAAATAGCCAGCGGTAGACGACTGGTACCCGACCAAGCTGGTGGACTGTTCTTTGGGGTTTTTTTTGGGGGGGGGGGGAAGGATTGTTTTGGTTTTTTGTTTAAAGGCTGGTGGGTATCTCAGGTGGTCGAGTTTGTTTGCTTTGATAGTTCGGTTTGTTTAAAATTGCTCTTTTCTGAGAGAGAGGATCAAAGTCTCTGGCCCAGGGCAGCCCCTACCTAGGGACACCCTCCCCCTGGTTTTTCCAGGGAGCCTTAACTGCTTTCAGGGAAACCCCAGAGTCCCCCCGCCCCCAAGCCCCTGTGCCCGCGGCCGCTCCCGGGGTTAGGGATGATGAGGCCCTGGGTGCCCCCGCACCTGCGTCCAACCCAGCCCAGACTGTGGCCGCTCCTCCCCGGTGCCCGCCCCACGAGCCCCGACGCCGCAAGCCTTACTATGCGCCACTGCGCTCCGGGAGCGCATGGTTCTCGGCCACCGGCCCCGGCTCTCCTCCACCTCCTAGTCCGGCCCGCGGGCGCGGCACCCCGAGGACGGCAACAGCGCAGCGGCTGGGGACTGACTGAGCCGGGAACTCCTGGCTCGGCCAGAGGAGCTGCCCCACGGGGGCGGGGCAGCCATCCCCAGCCCGGCCTCCCTCCAATGAGAGGGCAGCCCGGAACCCCGGCCCCGCCCCTCCGGGCTAGCTGTCACCGCCGGCCGGCGCACGTGGGCTGGAACTGCCCCCGCTGCCGGGCCCTGGCGGAGACCCGGGGGGCGGAACCGGCCCCAGCACTAGCACAGCCCGCTTGGGGAAAGCGGACCCGCCCCGTTCCGAAAGCACGCAGGTAGGTGCCCCTGTCTGCCCAACCAGCGCTTTCCCCGTGAAGTTCCAGGTTTGCGCCGCCCCCGCAACCAATTGGGCTAGGAGTGAGTGGCGCGTCCCAGCCTGGGCGCCGGGAGTAGGGCGCAGAACTGAAGGCGCCGCGCTACCACAGACAGGAGTGGGAGAGGAGGGAAAGAACAGAAAGGGAAGGATCCCAGCTGTTGGAGATGGGCGCAATCCCGACCAGAACGGGGAAAACTGAGTCCCTGGATGTCAGTGCTCCTGCCCCCCCCCCCCCCCCGGGCCGTTTCCTCCTCTTTTCATTGGAAACAGCACTAAGTAACCCTGAAGGTCCCCGCAGTTTGGCATTCTGCTGTCTTGGACCCCAACATCACTTCCTGGTTCTCGGTCTGCAGAAGCCTGGGGCAAGCCTCTGAGTACAAAGTCCTTTCCGCTGCTGCAGAATCTCTAGCATCAGACTCTTCCTCTGGCCTCTCACTACGACGCAGGATCTCATCATCTCTCTTTTGAGCTTTTATAATTGGCTTCTAACTGACCTGTCTTCAGTGTGCTCTCTCTCCATTTCATTCTTCACCCGCGTTGCATAATCAACCTGACACGCTGTTATGGTCGTGGACACTGGCTGATTCCAAACCCTTTAGGGCTCCCCCCCTTGCCAATGAAATAAAGTACAAACTACCGATACAGCCATTTGAGGCCCTCCACTGCCTCACTGGAAGTAGATGCATAAACCGTACACATGATCATTTGAAGCGTAGGGAGAGAACACTAAGCTAAGAGAATCAGGAAATGCTTCCCGGGGGGATGGCAGAGAAGATGAGCCCAGAGGCCTGCCCGGAGCCAGCTAGTACTGGCTTCCAAGAGATCCGATTGTTAAGTTTTCATTGTAAGTACAATGCTACAAATCGGGAATTAATTTATTATTGTGCCGATTGACTAGACTTAAGAAAGCGTAGGCTATTACTAATGTAGATTACACTTAAAACGGAGGCATGCACATTCCAAGTACCCCCACCCCAGCTAGTTGTTAAAGGTTTGCAAGCACACCCCAGACGAGCCCTGAAGGAAGAGAGGGATTGTAAGAGGCAGAAATAATGCGATGGTACATTCTAGGCGGGGAGGACAGACCAGGGGGAAGGGGGGTAGTGGAGGTCTGGGTTCAGAGAACAGCCAATGAGCTGATCTGTGGGGAATGCAGCGTGTGAAGGGTGCTATCAGCCTACACAGAGAGGCCGAAGCCAGATTGTGAAGGGTTTTAAATGCCATTGGGAGGAATCTGATCCTGGAGGAACCTCTGAAGATGCTTGAGCAGGGAAATGACACGCCCTGACTTGGTGTTTTAGAAGATTATTTCGAAGCCTTCCCCAATACACTCTTCACCTCCCCTTGCTGAAAGCGATCCCTCATTCCTTCACTTTCTCGTGGGATTCCACCTGAACCTCTCTCTTTTGCACTCACACCGATCTCCTTTGAATCATAATTATCACTGTACTTGTTCTTTGACTGTTGGATGCTAAGCTCCTCGAGAAAAGGGCCTTCGTAGAAACCACCTTTGTTTTCTGGCGCTGAGCCCAGTGACGGATGGAGTGGCTGTCAGCATGGTTGAATCAAACGTATTGAAAGGACAGTTTGTTGCTAACCGGGTCTGCAGGCATCCATTAACTTATGTCTTCCTGCTCTATTAAGTACAGACACTGATGCTCATTAAACCCTGCTCTGGCACCTGGGTGACCATTTTACTTTTTATTTCAAACTTAAAGAAGGGCAGCTTAGAGAAGGGTGGTACCGTGGATAGAGCGTCCAGCCTGGAATTAGGAAGACCCAAGTTCAAATCCAGCCTCAGATATTTACTAGCCGTGTGACCCTGGGCAAGTCATAGAAAGGCTTGCAGACTCAGTTTTCTTATCTGCAAAATGGGGAAAATAATGATACCTGCCTCCCAAATTGTTGGGAGGATCAACCCAGAACACGTGTGAAGCATTTCACAAACCTTAAAAGGCTAAATAGATGTTAGCTGTTTTAATTAATTAATTTATTTATTTATTACCCCTGACGGTTTTAGACCATAGTGAGGCCATTGTTTTTAATCCCCACTTTACAGAATAGGAAAACAGAGACACGTGACTTGGCCAGGGTCACAGCGTGTAAGGCCCTCTCTCCCCTCCTCCCCACAGAATCACAGAACTGGAAGACGCCCCAGCGGCCATCAAATTCAGCCCAGAACTGAAAATGAATGTTCTCTCTCTCTGTCTCCCTGTCTCTCTCTCTCTCTCTCTCTCTCTCTGTCTCTGTCTCTGTCTCTGTCTTTCTCTCGCCTACTAAGTGGTCACTTAGACTCCAACAAAGACTTCCTCCTGTAGGAAATTCATTCCTTTCCAAATAGCCAGTGTGAAGCGGCTCTGAATGCTAGAAAGTTTTTCTTTTTCCAAAATCTGCCTCTTTTGCAACTACTGTGTAAATAGCACAAAACTAGGCACTGGGAAAAAGTAAAAAAAAAAAAAAGAGAGAGAGAGAGGTTAGAGTTCTGGCCTTCAGGGAGTTTCCTGTCTAAATGGGAGGGGGGAAGTACTGAACTCATGCTTGGGGGAAAAAAGGGGGACACTTACAATAAGGTGTTACATGTGATGATAGGGGCAGGTAGGTGGCACAGTAGATAGAATGTCGCATCTTCCTAAATTAAAATACAGCCTCAGACACTTACTAGCTGTGTGGCCCTAAGCAAGTCACTTAACCCCATTTGCCTCAGTTTCCTCATCTGTAAAATGAGCTGGAGAAGGAAATGGCAAACCGCTCCAGTGTCTTTGCCAAGAAAACCCCAAACAGGGTCATGAAGAGTTGGACACAATCGAAACTACTGAACAACAACAACAGTTAGGTGTTAACAAGGAAGCAAGAAGCCCAGGCAGAGAGGATTTGAGACCCTCCATTTAATAGCACCACTATCTTCTCACAATCTATGTTGCTGTGAGGTAAGAGGGGGTAAGAAGGAGGCAGAATGCTGGACTGGGAGTCAGGAAGACCTTAGTTGTATGTCCCTGGGCAACTCACTTAAGCTCTCTGTACCTCAGTTTCCTCATCTGTAAAATGAGGGGGGAGGTTCACTTGACCGCTTTCCAGCTGTAAATCTATTCCTGATCCCATTTGGGAAAGATACTAGAGTAGTTTGCCATTTCCTTTTCCTGAGGCAAGCAGGGTTAAGTGACTTGCCCAAGGTCACAGAGCTAGTAAGTGAGGCTAGATTTGAACTCAGGAAAATTCAAGCTGAGCTTGAATTTGAACTCTATCTATTGTACCACTTAGCTTCTCCTTGTCCAAGATCACCAAGGTATTAAGCAGCAGAGGGAGAATTTGAATCCAGGTCCTCTGACTCTAAACCTTTTCCCACTACATTCAAATTTTTGGAGGCAGTTGGGGTTAAGTGACTTGCCCAGGATTACACAGCTAATAGCTGTCTGAGACCTGATTTGAATTCAGGTCCACCTGACTCCAGGGCCAGTGCTCTATTCACTGCACCACCTAGGTACCCCCCTCCACAGCCATTTACTGAAACAAGCAGAGCGGAGCTAAGCAGTGCCCTGGATGCGGTAACTTCACGGGGAAGTTTGACTCATGTTGCTTCCCACAGCTTTTAATTAAAATGGGCAGAATTCTGGAAATAGAGTTGTCATGGCAGTTATTTCTAGGTCACCTAGGCCAGTAACATTAAAGGCAGAAAAGTCTCAGTCTTTAAGAGCAGCCACCTTTGATCCCAGAAGAGGCCAAAGGATCTCATGGGAGTCCGGCAGGAATGATGACCTCCCTCCCAGCTCTCCTCAAGCAGACCAGATCTCCGGGAAAGAAGATGAAGGCTTGGCGGGTGTGTTCTCAGAGAATTTCAACAGCTTTTTAAATGAAATCAAGGCTTTTTTCTTTCTTTCTTTCCTTCCTTCCTCCCTCCCTCCCTCTTTCCTTTCTTTCTTTCTTTCTTTCTCTCTTTCTTTCTTTCTTTCTTTCTTTCTTTCTTTCTTCCTTCCTTCCTTCCTTCCTTCCTTCCTTCCTTCCTTCCTTCTTTCTTTCTTTTAAAAAGGAGATTATAGATTCACAGCTGGGAGGTATCTCAGATGTCAACTAATTCAACACTTTCATTTCAGATGAGGTAACAGGCCCAGAGAGGCTGTGACTTGTCCAAGGTCACACAAGCAAGGAAGTAGAAGAATCTGCCTCCAATCCCAGCAGTCTTTCCTTACAAGCTGAAGAGCTCAGAAGGCCTGAATGTGGAGAAAGGCTAACTTAGGCAAAAAGAGACATGGGTTCTAGTCCTGGCCCTGCCACTGTCCCTTCCTATCTCTGAGCCTTTGTTTGCTTGTTTTTAAAATAAGGGGTTGCCCTTGAATCCTCCAAGGCCATTTCCGACACTTTCTGCGATTATGTATCTGTTCTGTTTGTCTATGGGTTTTTGAGATAGACTGGAAACATTTGTGTTTGGCATCTGTTTTCTCAAATCCTCCCAGTTAGTCAGCACAGAGCTTGAGAAGCAAGGTCATCCAGGACTTGTTCCAGATCTGTATCATCTTAACTTCCCATAGAGTATACCATCTCTTATGGAAGATCCCCTGTTGGTGAGGAAGGTGCTCAGGACCAAAAGAATTCCCCAAGTGGGGGACAGTGGAGGTCAGAATTATGGAGGGAGGTTTGGAAAACAGGCAGATTCCTTTTGTGACATAGAAATAGCCTTCAGATGAGCTGTTCTGTGGGCCTCAAGTGGCTCAGACAGAGAACCAACGAGTCAGAAATTTGTGAGTCCAAATTGGAAAATGACAAGCCAGGACTATCAGAGCAAGTTAATGTTAGCCCATGAACAAGATCCAACAAATAGAAAGAGGCCAAGGGTGGGCGTGGAGAGCACAGAGGCATCTGAATGGGACACTGGATAAGTTAAGTCCCAGCTAGAAATAGCCAGTGAATATCTGAGATTCCCTAAGGCAGTTGTGAAATCCAAAGGGAATCACTCAGGTCCCTCCAGACCCAGAAGAACGGTCCCCTAGGGCTGGGCTGATCCTGGGGATGAGTCGGAACACAGTCAGAGCCATAAAGGCTCAAGATAACAGGTCTGGCTGACTCATACAGTCGGTCTCACAGTCATGAAAGGAAGGATCCAGAGCTTCATTACCAGGAAAAATGGAAAGGACATTCTCCATTACACACTCACTCCTTCAGCGCTGCCTCCACTTCAGGGGGAGCCCGACCCGGCATCTGGCTACAGATCAGGATCCTTAGAGCCTCTTAGAAGCACTAACACCTCGTGGGAATGAGTCCCTCTGCTTCCCTCCACCCCTCCCTCAATACAGTAAGCTCTCCTCAAAAGTTGATGCATTTTGATTCAGAAATTAGAAACTTTTTAATTAAAAGTGGCTTGTCCCTGCCAAGAGGTTTTTCTCTTGATAAAAGGAAAAAAAAAAAACCCTTTCTTCCCCTAGAGACGGCTCACCCTTTGCAGAGGAAATGAAGAGAGATTAGGGTCAGTCAGTGGCTGAGTGTAGTAAATGCAGAGGTAGCCATTCTTGTATCTGGCAAATTTATACTTTCATTAAATACATTTTCCTTGGTGTGACTATTGAATTCCTTAAAAGCAGAATTTGAAGGGACCAAACCACCTTAATATGTTAAACGTGATATAGTTAATGTTTAAAATTTGTTTTGTTGATGCCTTTTCCGCCCCCACCCCCATATGGTCAATTTCATCTCTGCCCCCTCCCCACTACAGTGAGCTTTCCTCGGTGAAAAAGAAAAAAAGTTAATAAAAATTTAAAAGGGAAAAAAGTTCATCAGAAGCAACTAACACAGTGACCTACCCTGATAGCACATAGAACACTCCAGGCACAGACTCCAAGTTCTCCAACAAAGAAGAAAGAGTGTTTTGAATTCTCCTCCTAGACGTTTTATAGATGGCAAGAAAAATATCAGCCTGCCCATGTCTATGAACCCGGGTCTAAGAAAGAGTCAAGCTATGAAGAAAAGGAAAGAAAAAAATGGTTCTTTCTCTCTTTGGGACAGGCATGTCCTACCTAGGACCACTAAATGGCTTTGCCAAAACACAACGTCAAGTAAAAGGAATTTCAGAACCTCCGAGTTGGAAAGGAGCCCAGAGACCACTAACCCTAACCTTGCTTCAAACCTGAAATCCATATCCAGTCCAACCTGTACCTGAAAAGGGAATCTCAACTCTCTTGACAAATGGGCATTCAGATTTTACCGAAGACCTCCCATTCTACTTTTGGTAAGTTGTAAGTAGTAGGAAGTTTGGGGTTTGGTTTTTTTTCCTCCTTATACCAAGCCTAAATTGGCCCAATTGCCTCTTCTACCCATTGCTCCTACCTTTGCTTCTGACACCAAACTAAACAAACCTATTGCCTCTTCCACTTGCCAGCCCTTCAGTTACTTGGAAATAACCACCTCTGTCACATCCCACCCTCTTCCCCCAAATCTTCCCTTCTCCAGGCTAGACACTGACTAGAGAATCTTTGAGGCCCTTTCTAGCTTTCGAGGGTATCTCCAGCTTTCAAGGATGGTGCAGTGGACAGAAGGTAGGTCTGGCGTCAGGAAGACTTATCTTCTCAAGCACTTACTAGTTATGTGAGTGACCCTGGGCAAGTCACTTAACCCTGTTTGTCTCAGTTTCCTCATGTGTAAAATGAGCTAGAGAAGGAAATGACAAACCACTCTAGTCTCTTTGCCAAGAAAACCCCAAATGGGGTCACAAAGAGCAGACATGACTGAACAATAACAACAAAGCCTTAGATCTCTGATCCTATAATTACCCTACTTCCTTCAGCCAATTCTCATCTGGCCTGACCGTGAGCTCCTTCACAGTCCTGACAGCCATCCTCTGGATACTCTCCAGTTAATCAATGTCCTTCCTAACATATGGTACCTAAAATGAAACAAAACATCCCAGATGTGGACTGACCAGGGAAAAGTACAGCAGGATTAGCATCTCTCTAGTTTATGACACTAGACTTTTCTTCATGGAGCCCAAGACCATATTAATTGTTTTTCCCCTGACAACATCACACTACTGACTTATTGGGCTTGTGATCCACTAAAACTCCCAGATCTTTTCCCAGTAAGCTATTAAGTTTAGCCACAATATTGCTTCCCCATCTTACACTTGGGATGTCGATTTTCTTAATCCAAATGAAAGAGTGTACATGTATCTCTGTTAAATTTTATCTTACTTGATTCAGCCCAAGGTTCTAGCTTGTTAAGATCTTTTTGAATCTGGACTGTCATCCTGTATGTTAGCTATCTTCCTCACCTTTGTATAATCTACAAATTTGATATGCATGCCATTTGTGCATTTATCCAAGTTATTGATTTAAAAAAAATTAAATACTACAGAACCAAAAGTAAATCCCTAGGGCCCTCCACAGGGGACCTGCTGCCATGTTGGAACTGACCATTGATGATGTCTCTTTGAAATGGCCATTCGACCAGCTCTGAATCCCTCTAACTCAGGGGTGGGGAACCTGTGGCCTTGAGGCCACATGTGGCCCTCTAGGTCCTCAAGGGTGGCCCTTTGACTAAATTCTAACTTCACAGAACATATTGCCATAATAAAAGGATTTGTTCAGTAAAACTTAGACTCAGTCAAAAAGCCACACCTGAGGACCTAGAAGGCCACATGTGGCCTCAAGGCTGTAGGTTCCCCACCCCTGCTCTAACTCTATCGTTATGTGGCCCACATCTCTCTATCTTTTCTGCCAGCATAGTCACCATCAGTGACTTGCTAAAATTTAAGTACACAATATTTACAGCATTTCCCTGGCCCTCTAGCTTAGTGACTCTTTCAAAAAAAGGAAATGAGATTTTTCTAATGTGATCTGATTCTAATGATGTGGCTTTTTGAGGTTCCTGCTTCCATTTCTAAATGTTCAGTAACTGTCCCTTTAATAATGTTTCAGAATTCTGCCAGGAATCTAAGTCAAGTTCTCTGGCCATAATTTAGGATGCCATTCTCTTTTCTTTAAAGTAACAAAAGAAGCTACTTCTTTCTCCAATTCTACAGCGTCTCTGCCATTCAGAAATGACTACCTCTTCTGGCTCATCCACCCCTCATCTGAACAGTAAAAGGCATTGTTGAGATTGCCTTTGTCATTTCAGATCCAACCTTTTTTCCCCTTCCCTTTGTGTCATGAATTCATTTTAATCAATTCTATTCAATTCAGCAAACAATTTATTAAGTATCTGTTATCTGGCAGCTAAGTGGTAGTGGCTAGAGCACCTGGGCCTGGAGTCAGAAAGACCTGAGTTCAAATGAGACCTCAGACACTTACTAGATGGGTGACCCTGGGCAAGTCATGTAACCTTGCCTGCTTCAATTTCCTCATCTATAAAATGAGCTGGAGAAGGAAATGGTCAATCACTCCAATATCCTTGCCAAGAAACCCTAAATGGGGTCACAAAGAATTGGACATAACTGAACAACAACTAGCAAGACACCTTGCTAGGTGCTAAGACAAAAAGCAATAAGGAAACAGTACTTGCCCTCAAGGAGCTTACATTCCACTCAGGGAATGCTGCCCAAACTCAGTTAAGTGTTACTGAAGTCAGAAGCCTAAAACATTTGCATAGGACTCTCCTGATTGGTGGAGAGGGTGATGATTCACTCCGTGCTAACCTGTGGGGCAGAGATGGAGTTAGAGTCCTTCCTACTTGAAGAGAGGACACATGGTCTCAGACTCTCATTGGGAAGAGAATGGGATAGAGAAAAGATTTTGGAAGGTGAGCATATGTGAGAAAGGTAGCTCCTTGACATTTCTCTGATTTACAGCTGACTTCTCTAAAGATTTTGGTGAATTTCTCTTTGAGTGAGACTGAGGCATCCCTTCTTGGTTATGCTGAGAAATCTCATTCCTAGAACGAGGAGCTCATTTACTCTGTGTTATTTGGCATATTCTAATCTTTATCACTTTGCTGATTTCTGTTTGCCATGCTTGCATAAATGAGTTTTACTCACTATTCACTATTTGCAATGAGCTTTTGTGTAACTAGTGTTTGGTGAGAAGAGGTCAAGCTTTTGGATATGAGGTTGGGGTACACCTTCCTCTTTAAAGCATAGCAACCAGGAAAACAGTTTGAACCTAGGAATAAAAATAATTCTCTTGGACTAGAAATATTTCAGGAAGCAGAGTCATATCATTCTAGTCAGTTATTCCCTCTCTAAGAACACAGCAGCCAGTCTCGTGGCTTCTTCTCCTGCTCCCCTCCAGGTGGGAATCAAAGTCTCTCTTAGAAAAAGATAGGCAAGAGCCCCAAGATCAAAGCCTCCCCTCAAGCCGCATTTAAACAAACTCCTGTGAATATACACATAACCTACATGGGCAATACATACACCATACATAAGTAAATACAAAAATATAGATAAATTAACACACCCTGTGATTCAGATCTTGACTCTCTCTCTCTTCCTTTGACCAACCAGAAAGCACTATGTTATGCTGGGATTTCCCATGAGAGGTTGGGGAGGGCTGGCAAGCAGAAATGTAAACCCCCAGAGCACATTGTAGCTAGAACGCATGTCCTGCCTAGGTAAACCTGAGCCTGGATATTGGGCTGGTCTTTTCTATGTGTTTTTCCATGATCTCAGGTGGAAAAGCACCAATAAATGAACACTGTTAGAAAAATTTTAAACTAAATACACATTTTTCTTGCCAAAAGTTTTTCTTTGGATAATTTTTAAAAAAAATTATTTCCTTAGATATAGCTCAATTTTTCACAGTAGATAAAAAGATGAGCATCAGCCAATGGCTGAGAATATAATAAATTCAGAGGTACTTGGATAAAGACATACACAGTATATTTATCAAACTTGCAGATAACATAAAGGTAAGAAAGACAGATAATACTCTGGATGAGAGTCAAGATTTAGAAAGGTCTTAACATGCCAAAACACTGGGCTGAATCTCTTTAAAAATTTAATAGGATAAATGTAGACTCTTTTACATGGGTTAAGAAAATAAACTTCATAAGTGCAAGATACGGGAGCTATAGCTAGGCATCAGCTTGTTGGGAAAAGATCTGGGGGTTTTACTGGACCACAAGCTTAACATGAATCAGCAGTGTAAAATGGCAGCCAAAAAAATGTGATCTTACACTGCGTGGAGAGAGGCATAGCATCCAGAACTAGGGAGAGAAGTGGTACTCCTGCTACACTTTCCCCTGATCAGACCATATCTGTAGTGTTTTGTTCCATGGATCTGAGATGGATGTGTCTAGGGTGGGAGGCCATCTTGAGTTTGAGAAGTTTGGAAGTCATGAGTCTGATGGGTAGAGCTGACGGAGGACAGGGGAACTTCATATATTAAAGAGGATACTACCCATAAGGAAAGAGAATCAACTCCTGGCCTGGCTTATCAGAAGATATGGGCTTTGAGGAGAACAGTGCAGACCTAAGGTGAAGTAGGAAATGCCACATCATCAGTCCTGAAAACTGTTTCACATTTAAATGAGTTTAAGTATTGAACTGATAATTAATTTATAAAATTATAAATTAGAGGCAAGCATGCCTGGTTCTTTGGGCACTTGCCAGGAAAGACCAGGACTGGCAGTGGGAAACAGGAGGCAATCACTCTTGAATAAGGCACAGAGAAAAGTGGCAAAGAGGTAGACGGCAGCATTGGGCCAGGGAATTGAGAGAGTGAAGGAAAGCGCCATGGGGAAGAGGATGGAAAGGGAGAAAAATGGAGAGTATTGCTCATAGTTGGGAGGGCTAGGCAGCATGGACCCTTAGGGGACAGCAGAGGGTTGGGGCAGGGGGAGGGGGCAGGAATTTGAAATCTTGTTTTTATAGAGTTTGGGGGGAAGAGAGACCAACTCATATCTGTGCCACCTTGGGGTTAGTTCATTAACATATCCAAATCACCTCAAGGTCATTGTTAAACTTCAAAGTTGCATCTCAAAGTTATCAGCACCTTTTCTGGGGGGGGGGGATCTTTTATTTTTTTCACTTATTTAATATTTTTAGTTTTCAGCACTGATTTTCACAAGAGTTTGAATTACAAATTTTCTCCCCATTTCTACCTTCCCCCCCACTCCAAGATGGCGTATATTCAGATTGCCCCATTCCCAAGTCAGCCCTCCCTTTTGTCACCCCACTCCTCCCCCCATCCCCTTTTCCTTTACTTTCTTGTAGGGAAAGATAGATTTCTATGCCCCATTACCTGTATATCTTCTTTCCTAGTTGCATGCAAAAACTTTTTCTTTGAACATCTGCTTTTAAAACTTTGAGTTCCAAATTCTCTCCCCTTTTCCCTCCCCACCCACCCTCCCTAAGAAGGCAAGCAATTCAACATAGGCCACACGTGTATCATCATTCAAAACCCTTCCACAATAGTCATGTTGTGAAAGACTAACTATATTTTGCTCCTTCCTATCCTATCCCCCTTTATTCAATTTTCTCCCTTGACCCTGTCCCTTTTCAAAAGTGTTTGCTTTTGATTACCTTCTCCCCCATCTGCCCTCTCCCCTTTTTTATCTCCTTCCTCTTTCTTTCCTGTGGGGTAAGATATCCAATTGAGTGTGTATGTACCCTTCTCAGGTCAAATCCGATGAGAGCAAGATTCACTCATTCCCCCTCACCTACCCCCTCTTCCCTTCCAACAGAACTGCTTTTTCTTGCCACTTTTATGTGAGATAATTTACCCCATTCTATCTCTCCCTTTCTCCTTCTCTCAATATATTCCTCTCTCATCCCTTAATTTCATTTTTTTAGGTATCATCCCTTCATATTGAACTCACCCTGTGCCCTCTGTAAATTATATATGTATATATATATATATATATATATATATATATATATATATATATATTCCCTTCAGCTACTCTAATTCTGAGGTCTCGTGAATTATACGCATCATCTTTCCATGTAGGAATGTAAACAAAACAGTTCAACTTTAGTAAGTCCCTTATGATTTCTCTTTCTTGTTTACCTTTTCATGTTTCTCTTGATTCTTGTGTTTGAAAGTCAGATTTTCTATTCAGCTCTGGTCTTTTCACTGAGAAAGCTTGAAAGTCCTCTATTTTATTGAAAATCCGTATTTTGCCTTGGAGCATGATACTCAGTTTTGCTGGGTAGGTAATTCTTGGTTTTAATCCTAGCTTCACTGACCTCCAGAATATCGTATTCCAAGCCCTTTGATCCCTTAATGTAGAAGCTGCTAGATCCTATGTTATCCTGATTGTGTTTCCATCTTACTCAAATTGTTTCTTTCTGACTGCTTGCAGTACTTTCTCCTTGATCTGGGAGTTCTGGAATTTGGTGACAATATTCCTAGGAGTTTTCTTTTTAGGATCTTTTTCAGGAGGTGATCAGTGGATTCTTTTAATTTCTATTTTACCTTCTGGCTCTAGACTATCAGGGCAGTTCTCCTTGATAATTTCTTGAAAGATGATATCTAGGCTCTTTTTTTGATCATGGCTTTCAGATAGTCCAATAATTTTTAAATTATCCCTCCTGGATCTGTTCTCCAGGTCAGTGGTTTTTCCAATGAGATATTTCACATTGTCTTCCATTTTTTCATTCCTTTGGTTCTGTTTTATAATATCTTGATTTCTCATAAAGTCACTAGCTTCCACTTGCTCCAATCTAATTTTTAAGGTAGTATTTTCTTCAGTTGTCTTTTGGACCTCCTTTTCCATTTGGCTAATTCTGCCTTTCAAAACATTCTTCTCCTCATTGGCTTTTTGGAGCTCTTTTGCCGTTTGAATTAGTCTATTTTTAAGGTGTTATTTTCTTCAGTATTTTTTGGGTCTCCTTTAGCAAGTCATTGACTTGTTTCTCATGGTTTTCTCTCATCACTCTCATTTCTCTTCCCAATTTTTCCTCTACTTCTCTAACTTGCTTTTCCAAATCCTTTTTGAGCTCTTCCATGGCCTGAGACCAGTTCATGTTTTCCTTGGAGGCTCTTTGACTTTGTTGACTTCTTCTGGCTGTATGTTTTGGTCTTCTTTGTCACCAAAGAAAGATTCCAAAGTCTGAGTCTGAATATGAGTCCGTTTCTGCTGCCTGTTCATGTTCCCAGCCCACTACTTGACCCTTGAGTTTTTCGTCGGGGTATGACTGCTTGTAGAGTATAGAGTACTTTGTCCCAAGCTTGAGGGGCTGCACTGTTGTTTTCAGAGCTATTTCTATACAGCCAGCTCTGCCACGCCAGCACTCCTCCTCCCCCAAGAACCGCCAACCCAGATCGTGACTCAGATCTGAGCAGGCTCTGCACTCACGCTTGGATCCACCACTTATTTCCTCCCACCAGGTGGGCCTGGGGCAGGAAGCAACTGCAGCTGTAGTTCTGTAGCTGCACCACCTCTGCTGCCCCCCCCAGGGTGATGGCCGAATTGCAAACTCCTTTCACTCTGTCCCTGCAGTTTTTTCCCACTAACCTTCTCTGTTGTCTTTGGTGTTTGTGGGTTGAGAAGTCTAGTAACTGCCACAGCTCACTGATTCAGGGCACTAGGGCCTGTTCTGCCTGGCTCCCAGTCTGGCTGGTCTGGGTGCAGCCCATGCTGGGCTCTGCTCTGCTCCCCTCACAGCACAGTCTGATAGACCTTACCCAGCAACCATCCAGGCTGTCCTGAGCTGGAGCCCTGCTTCCCTCTGCTATTCTGTGGGTTCTGCAGTTTTAGAATTTGCCAGAGCCATTTTTATAGGTGTTTGGAGGGTCCTGGGGGAGAGCCCTAGGCAAGTCCCTGCTTTCCAGCCGCCATCTTGGCTCTGCCCCCCTATCAGCACCTTTTTGATGTTTTGCTAGTCTGAAATTGTGGAGGTCTGGAATTTACATATCAGAGGACCCAAAGACCCTGACAGCAGTACCCAAATGGTGCCTGCTAATTCATCACATATTACCAGGATGTGAATTTTGGTTATTATATGATACAATCTGTAACTTACAGTCCTTTGATCTTTTGGACGATTTGTATGTGACTTCCAGGTTCCCCTTTGCAACTTTATTTCCTACTAAAACTTACTATATTGACTAGAAGGATGGGAGTGGGGAGTGGTGGTGGGAGTGGTCAGGGAGACTAGAACAAGATACAATTTTAACACAAGAATATGATAGTAATCAGTAGTGCCACCTGTTTGTTTCCATAAACATGTATTTTGTGTTGTTATTAGCATTTCTTTTGTACGTAGGAAATAAGTGCCTGTCTCATATCTGATTCATATTGTACATTGAACACCTCTCTACTCTATACTTTCTCCTCTGCCCACCTCCTAGCATTAGGAAGACCTTAGACATTAGCCAAAACCTAAATCTTAAGAAATTTCCCCTAGAGCACAACAGGTAGGGAGGAAGCAGAGGGCATAGTGGACCAAAATGTGTGGGACAAAGGATTGTATCCCCTTTCATTAGAGGCTCAACTGTCCCTAGGGCTGAACCCAGATAGGACCACAAGCCTGGTTCTGATCAGAAGGGCTCCTTTGTGGAGAGGCAGTGGATGTAGTGCCTCAGAATCCTGGGCCCAGCATCTGCTTCCTTATTGTTAGAAGTACTTGAATACCTATGATTTCATTAGGTAATTTTTCTACTCAGGTTCCCTCTACAACTTAGAAAATGCTCTTCAGGAGCTGCTATGGTTATCCCCCTGAGACCAGTCTAGTGGTGACTCTCTCTAATCAAGCTTGCCTGGATCTCAGTCCACAGAAAAGAGTCAATCACTAGGTCTACACTCAAGCCTTCTCTTGGTTGTATCTGTGAAGAATCCAGGTGCCACAGCAAGATGCTATGGGACTTGAGGGGAATTAGGACCAAATAGGATCCAGGTTCCTCAGTTTAGCATTCAAGGCTTGTTGATTAATCAATAAGATATAATTAAGCACCTACTATGCACCAGGCACTAGGATACAAAAGTAAAAATGAAACTTTCCCTGCCCTCAAGGAGTATTATTGTTGGTGGTTCTTCACTTTATTTTTTTCTATTTCTTTTTTTTTGAGGGGGGAAGGCAGGGCAATTGGGCTTAAGTGACTTGCCCAAGGTCACACAGCTGGTAAGTGTGTCAAGTGTCTGAGGCCAAATTTGAGCTTAGGTCCTCCCGACTCCAGGGCTGGTGCTCTGCTCGCTGTACCCCCAACTGCCCCGGTTCTTCACTTTAGAAGAGGACCAGTGACATCATGGAGTTATGTCTTGACACTAACATGAATTGGATTTAAGTGAGGCAGAGTTGCTTGGAGTCATCAGCTTCACTCTCTCTTCCAGAGTCATTGTAGTCCAGTGGCAAGCCAAAGTCAAGATGACTGGTGATACAGTAGATGACCTTTGCTTCTTCAGTGTCTGACTAAGCTCTAATGGCTTCAGCCACCTTCATGACCGTTGGAACAAATTGTTCTTATACACCCAATTTGCCAGGGGAAGTCTTCACATGCTTGGGGTAGACATCCCCCTAACTCACCAGCAGGTTTGAGGCCCATTAGTTACCTTCAACCTGGTTTAGCTTGTCTGTCCAGATGGTTGTACCAGGGTGTGGCCACTGCACACTTCTGGGAGCCACAGGTGAGAGTCAAGGAGTGTGCATTCTATGGGGGCGATAGCATGTACTTATATAACCATAGGAAAAATAAATATATAAACATGAGGTCATTGAAGGAGAAGCAGACACTAGGAGCTGGAGGGAAACCAGAAGGCCCTTATAGAGAAGGTAGCACTTGACTGACCTTTGAAGGAAACTGGGGCTTCCTTTCTAACTTTATCTCCCACTGTTCATTCAATAAACATTTATTAAGTGGCTACTGAAGCTTCTCCCATACACCTTGTACTTTCTTCCCTCTAAACTAGCTCGTTCTGTTCCCTTTTCTTTAATCCCTCCTGTCTTCACTCCAGCAAAATCCCTCCTGAGCTTCAAAGCCCAACTGAGGACTTTTACTGTCTGAAGAATTCATTCTCAGAATACTGGCCATGAAGTGACCGGGGACAGTGGCACTGAGGCCAGTTTTCTCAGCCATATATAAATGTCAGCCTTGGCTCCAGCCCCATCCTTAACCCTCAACCCCAACCCAACCTCAACCCAGCCCTAGTGCCAGGAAATGGGGTAGGCTGGAAGGAACATTGGCAACATCACATAGTAAAGTACTGGTGTTCCAAAGATGGGTTTCAGAGGCAAAGAGAAGCTTGGAATCATAGAAAGTGACTACACAGTTCCCCAAAAGAGATTTGGCTCATTCTCCCATTCCAATCTAAATCTAGCTTAACATTATGGCTGACTCAAAGTCCAATAAAAGGGGGTGGAGAGAATAATGAGGCAGCCACATATTACTATCAGAGTCAAGTATGGGCCAGCAAGAGATGGTCTGTTTGTCTTCCAAGAAAGGCCCTTCCAATGTAACTTAGTTTTAGTAAGGGTCATCTTGAGGTTGGCTGCTGTTCTGCCAAGCAGAGGGAGGGACTACAGTCTGCGTCAGAAGAATAGGAACTCACCCTGGTAGGAGTAGTGGGCAGATAGCTTAGTGGATAGAAGAGTGGACTCAGAGTCAGGGAGATGAGACACTTACTAGCCAGGATGACCCTGGGCAAGATACTTAACCTCAGTTAACTTCCTCAGTTTCCTCAAAATAAAGATAATGATAACACCTACCTGGAAAGGTTGTGGTGAGATCACACATATAAAGTGCTTCCAATCTTCAAAGTGCTATATAAACGCTATTATTATCCTAGAATTATTGAAGTAAGACTTCCACACAATGAGGGGCACTAAAACTGTTATGCAGAATATATATGACAGCAGAAGAAGGCGGGCCAGTTACACAGCAAACAAAAGGGACTGTAGATGCTTGGTCCGTATTTTGCTTTGGTACCAGGATATTAAAAGGAATGTTAATGTTAAAAGAAACAGAGGAACACCTCCAATGGGTTGGGCCTATCTTCGGTGGAAGACATGGAAAAGACATGGGAAGGTCAGAGGATCAGAGCCTTTAAGCTAGAAAGAGCCTTAGACACTATCAAATCTCTCTCCCCATGAAGCTGAGGCCTATAATGGTAAAGTGACTATTTTAGAGTCACACAGCTAGTGGATGTCTGAGATGGCATCTTCCTAATTGGAAGTTCAGTACCCTTTTCACTACACTGCCTGGGTTGCAATCTGAACCAGTGGAGGGAAAATACTAGAGCCTGCACACACACACACACACACACACACACACACACACACACACACACACACACACCCCAGTCCAAGGTCACCGGATTTAGGGAAGGCTGGAGAGAATAGACCCATGGCATGTTCACATCAGCTGAAGTGAAACCATCCAGCTCCATGCCCAGAGAAATTCCTAGACAAAATTTTTCTAGACAAAAGCTAGAGAACTCCTTCCTCAGTCTGTGTGGTTCAAATCACTGAAATGGCTTTAAAAAAAAAGTCATCTAGGGGCTATCTAAGCCATGAAATCCATTTAACCAGCAGATCCTGAAAGGATTTCCTTTTTATCCGCCTTCCATGAACAAGCCAGCCTGGGTAACAGGAAGATGACTTCAGGGTCTTTGGCCATTTTTCTCTTGATGAAATATTTAATGCCTGGCCTTGGTGTGAGACCTGAGAATAGGGAACAAGTTGTTTAAAACTCACAAGCAGAGGGTTCACTTTTAGCATGCCTAGCCAGGCATAGGGCACTGTTTTTTTTAAAAAAAAAAATATCCAAGCTTATACATTAGGCCAGGAGGGGATGGGATAGATTTGGAGTTAGAAGATCTGAGTTTGAATCCTGCCTCATTGCCTGTTTTGTATGGCTTTGAGCAAGTCACTTAAGTGTCTCCACACCACATAGTCTATGACTATAAAAAGAAAAGATTGGACTAGATGATGCTTTGTCCCCTGGGAGCCCTAAATCTCAGATCCTGCACACCTGGAGCTCCTCCTCCCATCTGCTGCCTTTGCTGCAGTTTAAAAAAACAAAACCAAAAAAGATCACAATTCCTTTTGTGGAAAAGACTGTTCTGCTCAAACAGATGCCTCTGAAATTTTCCTCTGAGTTCTTCATAATTTGAATAGATAGACTTGAGGCAAAATTTTTCCTTAGGGGCTGGTTTGGAACTTTAAAAGATGTCTATATTTCCCAAACAATCCAGTAGTCTTTGGAGGCATCTGCTTTTACTTTCCCTGAGAGCATGCTTACAAACTTTTCAGTTCAACGCCACAACCATTTATTAAGCACCTTATGTGTGCAGAGCCCCATATTTCACAGCTGGCAGAGCTACAGCTCAGTGTCTGCCCTCGGGGAGTTTGCAATCTGCTCTGAGAGATTGGATGTCCACAGAAACAAAAAGAATACAAATTCAAATCTGGTCATCAACATAATAAAGAGGCTGGGTAGGGTAGTGGTTAGAGAGCTGGCCTCAAAGTCTGAAAGACCTGGGTTCAACTACTGCCTCAGAGCCATATTAGCTGTTTGATCCTGGATAAATCACTTGACTTTTCAGTGTCCCAGAAAACTCTGACTCTAAGAGCAAATGCTAATCTGCACTCTGTGGGAATGATTTTATTATTTGTTTGTTTGTTTGTTGAGCATGGGTTCCCTATGCAAGTGAAATCATAAGTCTGTTCCAAATTATAACAGTTGACATTCACATAGCAGAGTCGCAAAGTGCTTCATGTCTCCAGTTCTCACTTCAACCCTGTGGAGTGAGCATTGGTATCATAATCCCCATTTTACAGATGAGGCTCACTGAGGTTATGGGACTAGCTCAGGGTCCCACAGTTAGCAAGTGCCTGAGCAAGAATTCCAACCCAGGTTTTCCTGACTGGCACTTTATGGACTAAGCTTCAACAGAAAAGGGGGTAAAATGCAATGAGATCAGAGAAGAGAGTGATCACTTCCAGCTTCCAGGGGAATCATAGGCAGCTCAGCAAAGGAGACAGGAGGATGAGAGTCACAAAGACATGCATTCAAATCCTCACTCATACATTTTCTGTCTGTGTGACGCTGGGAAAGTTATTACCTTCTCTGTGACTCAGTTTCCTCATCTGTAAAATGAGTCAGAGAAGGAAATGACAAACCATATATCTTTATCAAGAAGAGTTGGACACAAATGACCAACGACAACAAATGAAGGATTGGACTTGATGGCCTTTTAGGACCCTTCCAGTTCTAGGGCAATAAACCTGTGAACAGGTGAAGGCTTGGCAGAGGCGGTGGCCCAAGAGAGGGACAAAGTGCTCTTTGAGGAATGGAAAGCCTCTCTGATGTGTACATTCACTTGTACTCCATCCCCACCAGCAAATGGTAATAAAGTGGTTGAAATAAGCTGAGTAGATGGTGCAGTGGATAGAGGTCTGGACCTGGAGTCAGGAAGACTTGAGATAAAATCCAGCCTCATACACTTCCTAGCTGTGTGACCTCGGCTAAGTCATTTAATTTTTGTTTGCCTCAGTTTCCTTAACTATAAAACAGGATCATAAGAGTGCGAAGGATCATAAAAATACTTAGCATGGTGCCAGCATATATTAGGCACTACATAAATGCTATTATGTAGCAAATAGAAATAATGCAAGCAGAAAAATATTTCTGTGACTTCTCCATGGAAATATCAGTTATGTAACACCTTATTACAATAATTAGCTCATTTTAAGCCTGTGGAGCAATACAATGACTCCTGAGGTCCACTTGGTTCCCTCATCATCATCTTTAGGGAGTTTGTTTTAGACAAAAGTTTGAGTTTAGTTTCAGTTGCTTTGAGCCTGGGATTAAGAAAATCCCTAACACTTAGGCAGATGTTGGTTAGAGGTTAGTTTAACCAGAGAGAGAGAGAGAGAGAGAGAGAGTGAGAGAGAAAAATAGACAGAGCCTCTGACTTTCTTGTTGAGACAAAATTTGAAATTTGGGCAACAATGAAGAAATATATATTGTAATGTCTGTGGACAGACATATATCAAGAGGGAAGGTTGAGGGAAAAGGTGACCTTTTCTTGAAACTTTCCTCAGCCTGGGTTCTTCTCTCTGAAATGCTCCAAAGGCCAAGGATTCTCCTTGACATTTCCCTTCTTGGCTACACCTCAGTCTCATACCCCTTTGTTCCTCAGAAGTATTCTGGGAACATGATGTTGACTCCAGCTTCTCAAATCCAGAAGCTCAGAATCTCTTGCCTTAGGTCAGGATAGGTTCTTCCTGGGGGGTGGAACCAAGATGGCGGCTGGAAAGCAGGGATTTGCATGAGCTCTCCCCCAGGTCCCTACAAACATCTATAAAAATGGCTCTGAACAAATTCTAGAGCTGCAGAACCCACCAAATAACAGAGGGAAGCAGGGCTCTAGCCCAGGACAGCCTGGATGGTCGCTGGGAAGGGTCTATCTCACGGAGCTGGGAGCGGAGCAAAGCAGAGCCCAGCGTGGGCCATGCCAAGACCAACCAGACTGGGAGCTGGGTGGAACGGGCCACAGGGCCCTGAATCATTGAGATGTGGTAGTTACCAGACTTGGCAACCCACAGACGCCAAAGACAGCAGAGAAGGTTAGTGGATAGAACTGCTAGAACAGAGTGAAAGCAGTTCATGGTGGGCCCCAGCCCTGTGCAGAAATGCTTCAGCTCTGGGGCTGCTTCCAGCTGCAGTTGCTTCTGGCCCCAGGTCCACCAGGTGGGAGGAATTAAGCAGCAGATCAGAGCAGGAGTGCAGAGCCTGCTTGGATCTGAGTCGAGGTACAGGTTGGCTGTTCTTGGGGGAAGAGGAGTGCTGCTGTGGCAGAGCTTGCTGTGTAGAAGTAGCTCTGAAAACAGCAACACAAGGCCCCTAAAGCTTGGGACAAAGTACTCTCTACTCTACAAGTACTCATACCCCAACGAAAACTCAAGGGTCAAGTAGTGGGTTGGGAACATGAACAGGCAGCGAAAATGGACCCAGATTCAGAATCAGACTTTGGAATCTTTTTTTGGTGACAAAGAAGACCAAAACATACAGCCAGAAGAAGTCAACAAAGTCAAAGAGCCTACATCAAAAGCCTCCAAGGAAAATATGAATTGGGCTCAGGCCATGGAAGAGCTCAAAAAGGATTTGGAAAAGCAAGTTAGAGAAGTAGAGGAAAAATTGGGAAGAGAAATGAGAGTGGTGCAAGAAAATCATGAAAAACAAGTCAATGACTTGCTAAAGGAGACCCAAAAAAATACTGAAGAAAATAACACCTTAAAAAATAGATCAATTCAAATGGCAAAAGAGCTCCAAAAAGCAAATGAGGAAAAGAATGCCTTGAAAGGCAGAATTAGCAAAATGGAAAAGGAGGTCCAAAATACCACTGAAGAAAATACTACCTTAAAAATTAGATTGGAGCAAGTGGAAGCTACTGACTTTATGAGAAATCAAGATATTATAAAACAGAACCAAATGAATGAAAAAATGGAAGACAATGTGAAATAATAAAAAAAAAGATAGCTTCTTTCTGCTTAGGGTATGTTTCTTACACAGTGGCTTGGATTCAAGAAGGTTGGACAGAATCAGTTTGGATTATTTTCATTCAAGCAAAAAGTTTTCTAACCTAGTCAAAGCACTAGAGCCTCAGTAGGATGGTTTCACCTCCACCCTTACATTTATTTAAGATTTGTCCCCTGACTCGTCACAGATTGACAGTTTAAAATAAGACATTTCCCTGGTGTCAGTGATTCTCAAATGTTTCTCTGTGACATGGAGAATACCCTGGGGTGTCAAAGGCTATGTCCATTAAGCACAAGCTGTGGCTGTTCTTACCAAGCTGAAAAGGATTTGAGTATAGTCCAGAAAAGGACTATATGCCTCATGTCTAAGGACCAACCTAGCAATATTCAGGGAGGCAATCACCAGGCTCCACCAAAGGGGAGAAATTTACTTTAGGCAACCATCTACTAGGTTATAGAAGTGTGGCAATCTGCATTAACGGAAGCAGAACCCAACTGGATAAAATGAGAGCACCCTGAAATAATGAAGGATCTCTACCATTATGGATTGTTGTTCAGTCATTTTTTCAGTTGTGTTTGACTCGTCATGACCCCATTTGGGTTTTTCTTGGCAAAGATACTGGAGTGGTTTGCCATTTCTTTCTCTGGCTCATTTTACAGACAAGGAAGCTGAGGCAAAAAGGGTCACAGGACTACTAAGTGGCTGAGGTCAGGTTTGAACTCAGGAAGATGAGTCTTTGTTACTCCAGGCTCAGCACTCTTTCCTCACTGCACCACCTACCATTATGGACAAGGCAGAACAAAGCAGGCCTAGCTGAAGGAGGAATGATAGAAGTTTTTAGACCCCTGAATTAAACCAGTATGTGTCCCAGAAGCTAGGCAAACAGGAAGGTATACTGGGCCACCTAGGTTTCTGCCAACATAAGTCATACAAATTCATAGATATTTAAGTTGGAAGGACCTTAGAGATCATGTGGTCCAAATCTTTCATTTTACAGAAGAGGAAACACAAGACCAGTCCTTGGGTGTGTCCTTTATCATACAGCTAATGATAGATAGAACCCAGTTTCATAGTCAAGGGCTCTGATTCCAAAGCTAATGCAGAGACATGATTTTTCATGGTAGTAAAATCCAACTGGCACTGTGGGGTGGGAAGTGGAGATGATATAGAGATGAATAAAATATAGTCCCCTCCATGGCAGGACTTAGCAGTTATTTGGGGAGATTCGCTACAACCAATACGTATCAGTAACTATAATGATTAAGATCCTGTGCACTGGAGAGACAAAGACAGACATGAAATAGTGCCTGACCTCTAGCAGCTTCCCTTCTACTGGGAGGATATGCAGCTACATAACTAAATATAATAAAAGGTAAGTTTGGAGGAGAAAATACTAATGGAAGTCTTCCCTAAGAAGATGGCACAGGGGCAGCTAAGTGACACAGTGGATAATTGAGCACTGGCCCTGGAGTCTGGAGGACCTGAGTTCAAAATCTCTGACACTTAATAGTTGTATGACCCTGGTCAAGTCACTTAATCCCAATTGCCTAAAGGGAAAAAAAGAAAAGAAAGAAGATGACACCTGATTTGAGTCTTGAAGAAAGTCAAAGATTCAAAGAAGCAGAGATGAGGTGGGAGTTCATTCTAGGAATGGAATTGCTTAGAACTTACACAAAAGCATAAAGGCATTGGACGAAATGTGGAATTTTGAGTTTTAACCCAGTTTGGATAGAACATAGAGTCTAATAAGGGGTTAACATGCATATGTAAAAATAGTGAATATAAGCTACCTTAACAGATGACTTGTGCAGAACCTGTTGCAGAAGTTCAAAAAGGAGAGAAATGAAAAATGGGATAGAAAAAGCCAGGAAGTCTTCCTGGAGGAGGTAAGATCTATGTAGGGCCCTAAAGGATAGGTAGTACTTGGATTGGTAGAGAGAAGAGAAGGCATTTCCAGAAAGTGGAAAGCTTGAATAAAAGCATGGAGGTGAGAATGAACAAAATCTGTTTAGGAGACAGGAAATGAGCTAGACTGGGGCATAGGGGCATGTTGAGTTGAAGGGATAGGTACAGGTAGGATAGATGGGATCAGATCATGGAGGGCCCTGAAAGCTCAGCAGAAGGTATAACAGGAATTCGGAAACTGTTCAAAAAGAATGAGACAGAATCATGATAAAAATGGAAGTGGAGAAAAATTAAAGATGTAAAGAATGTTAGAGACCATTGAATCCAAGCTCCATTATACCAAGGAGAAAGCTGAGGTCACTTCCAGGGAGGAGACATGACCTGCCCAGAGTCATGGAAAGTTTTGGTGGCAGATTGAGCACTAGGATCCACATCTCCCAATTCCCATGCTCATTCCTCAAGACCAGGCTGAAGCCGAGAGAGCACTTAATGGTCATTGAGGCTGGCCCCTTCATTTTATGTGTTAGGAAATCACAGAATCTCAGAGTTGGGCAGGACCTTGGAGGCCACCTGGTCCATTCACACCTGAATGGGAATACCCTCTGTGGCCTCTGAAAAAGTGGTCATCAAGTCTTTGCTTGAATACTTGTCATGAAGTGGAGCTCACTACCTTCCAAGGCAGCCCATTGGGACCTTTTAGATTTAATTGTTAAGAATTTTTTTCTTACAGTGAGCCTAAATTTACCTCTTGTCCACTTCCTTCCTTTCCTACTTCTTCACTCTGGACCTAAGTAGAATATATCTTGTCCCTCTTCTACATACTGGCTATTTAGATACATTAAGACAGCTATCACACAGCCCCTGATCTCTTCTGTATGGTTAAATACTCCCAATTCCCTTAACTAATCTTCATGCCATGCAATCTAAGAATGCCTCACTATCTCAGTTCCCTTCCACTCTCCCATCTATCAGTGTCCTCCTTACAATGGAGTGACCGGAACCAAACACCACGTTTTTGCTAGATATGCTCTGAATTGGGCATAGTGCAATGTTATCATCATCTTCCTAATCCTAGACAGTGTGCCTCCCTTAACGAAGCCCAAGACTGCATTATCATTTTTGGCTACAAACTCAAAAAGAGTAAACAATGGAATATACTTTGATACTCCAATGGTATCAAACTCGTCTTGAGCTTGTGATCCCTGAAAACTCTCAGCTCTAGTTCCGATGAATGGCCACCTAGCCAAATGTAAGTGGTGAAATGCATCCCTTTTGTCTTATTAGAACTGTCCTAACCTTCCAACCTGTTGGAATCTCTTTGGATTCTGATTCTTTCAAATAATATATAATGATTGTATTATGGATTGTAACTATATGTAACTATTCCTATATTATAATATATAACATTGTAACTATCCATCGCAGTTTTGCATCATCTATGAATCCTTTAAGCATATCACTTATACCTTCATCTATATCATTGTTAAAAATCTTAAATACCACCTGACCAAAAAAGCTTTCTTGGGGTACTCCACTAGAAACTATCCTCCAAGTTGGCATTGGTCCATTCACTACTGATGACTCTTTGGGACTACCCATATGATCAGTTTTGAGTCTATCTGTCTTCACTATCGCTAAGCCTGCCTTTTTGGTAAGGAGAACATGAGAGATTTTGTCAAATATTTACAAAAATACACAAAATCAAGGCCCGGAGACTGGAAGTAGCTTGGCCAAGGTCATTATCACCAGGTCTCCTGATTTCCAGGCCAGTACTGTCTCTCTTTTGGTATTATACAGGATGAACTGGAAGGGGGAAGGATTGGAATTAGGGAGGCTGGAAGGCTACTCTGCAGTAATCCAAGCATGAGGGAATAAGAATAAGAAAAATAAACGCTATGAGGGAGGTAGTGATGGAACCATGGACAGCATCGTGAATTTGGAGTCAAAGGACCTGGGTTCAAAATCATGGCTCTGCCTTTCCTGCCTTTGTGATTCCGGCCAATTCACTTAACTGCTCTAGGCCTCAGTTTCCTTATTTGTCAAATGATGGCTGTTCCACAAACAAGACACTCCATCTCTTGGCTCCAGGCATTCTCTCTGGCTGTCTGCCATGCTCCGTTCTGACTACTGACCTTTAAGTCCCAAATCAAATCCCTCCTTCTACAGGAAGCCTTCCCCAAACTCTTCTAATGCCTTCCTTCTTTTCATTATTTTCAATTTATCCTATATCTTACTTTGTATATCTTTGCATATTTTCTGCCCTATTAGGTTTTGGTCTTTGAGGACAGGGATTGTCTTTCACCTCATTTTGTAATCCCAGGCACAGTGCCTGGCACATAATAGGTGCTTAATAAATATTTATTTCTCTATTGATTGATTGATGGGGTTAGACCAGATGACCCCAAATGTTTCTTCCAGCTCTAAACATTTGAATCTCTGCATATATACAGAACCTTGAAGTTTATAGAATATTTTTACATACGTGATCTCACTTAAGCCTTGCAACAGCCCTGTGAAGTATGACATCTATTACCATCTCCATTTTACAGATGAGAAAACTCAGATTCTGAGAGCTTTAGTGATTTGCTTTTGACCATACAACTAGCCAGTGATAGAGGCAGGAGCTGAACCCAGATTGCACCAATTCCAAGTCCAACACTCTATCTATGATTCCCCATTACCTTAGGTAATGAGGGCCTGGACTAGGGTGGTGGTCTGAATATGAAAGATATTTTGGGGAACAGATCAGTAGGAAGAACTTGGTCACAAACCTATATATGGCAAAGGAGAAGGAGAAGTCAAAAATGAGTTCATGGATTGAAACCTGATTGCCCAAGAAAATGGTGTTGCCATTAGCAGAGAGAAAGGGTAGATGGATGACCCTTAAGATCTGGTGAATCTTTCCTGAATCCTGTGATTTCAGGAGCCTGATCTAACCTCCTAATTCTACAGCTAGAGAAACTGAGGCCCCAGAAGGTTTAGTGACTTGCCCTAGGTCATATAGGTGGTATGCATCAGACCCAAGTCCTCTTTAGAACTTTTCATTGAACCACAATGTCTCCTGAGTAGTCAGATCTTCATACCCAGAGTTCACATGAGCAATCAGGACAGAAAAGAACATTGTCAGTACTGAGCTTGGGAAGGTGATTTGGTGACAACGGATGATTAATCTCTCTATGGGAGTGACCAGAGAGAGTGGTTAGAGCAGAAAGCAAACATTCACAGTTAAGGAAGCAGGAGGGGAAAAAAAAACACAGAATGTCAGAGCCTTAGGAAAAGAAGTAAGTCAGTTATAATCACAGATGACAAAGGAGGAAATGATCTTTTAAGAATCAGGAAGTGACCACTCATGTCAAAAAACCACAGAGATGTCAGAGAAAAAGTTATGAGGTTTAGAGGGATTCTTATTAGATTAAACCCAGTGCTCTAAGCCATCAAGCTCTCTCAGGATCCTGATTCTGTTATCGGGTGTGTTAGCCAGCATCCTCACCTTTGCATCAATTTCCAGTTTCATGAGTGTGCCTTTTATACTTTTGGCCAAACCACTGACAAAAATGTTAAGCAGTACAGGACCAAACACAGGTGTCTGGAGCACTTCCTCTGGAGACTTCCTGTCAAACTGACAGTGAACCAGTCATGGCTACTCTGAGTCTGGCCCTTCTTCCAGGTCGGCATCCATCTAATTTCACTATCATATACCTCTCATCCCTCTATCTTTTCCACAGAGAACGTCAGTGACTTTTTCAAAGGCTTTGCTCAGATCTGGGTAAATGACATCTTCAGCCTTCTCCTGACCTACCAGTCTAGAAATGAGGCCTCTAGGTACACAGGGATTCCTGCTGGCCATACACTGGTATAGAAAACCACATGCTAACATTATCATAAGCAGTTAGGCAGGGCAGTGGATAGAGCACAAGGCCTGGAGTCAGGAAGACCTGAGTTCAAATTTGGCCTTAGATACTTACTAGCTGTGTGACCCTGGGCAAATCACTTAGCTTCTTCCTGCCTCAGTTTCCTTATCTATAAAATGAGGATATTAACAGTACCTACATTCCAGGGCTATTGTGAGGATCAAATGAGATAATATTTGTAGAGGGCTTAGCACCGTGCCTAGCACACCGTAAATGCTACATAAATATTAGTCATTATTATTATTATTATTTATATTCTATTCTATTTTTACTTCTTTCATTAGCTATTTCCTAATTACATTTTAATCTGGTTCTGACTATGCTTGGAAGTGTTGTGACTGCAATGCTCGGGTCTAGATAACAATGTAATGTCCGTGTTGCTTATCTCCATGGCGATGGAGCTACTAAAGTAATAATTCACATTCCTATGGCATTTGAAGATGGACAAAGACCTTTCCTTTCAGCTATCCTGTGACGTAGATATTTAGGGAGGTGGAGTAGGGGTCACCAGACCTGTGATTTCATTGATGTAGGGAACTCCCAGTGAGAGACCTCTCTCCCGGTGCCAGGTGGGTGCCTCTTCTGCAGTTTAGAGTCTTGGAGAGACTCCAAATGACACAGTCTGTATGTGTCTGAGGCAGGACCTGAACCCAGGTAAGTGCATTGTGAGCGAGGATTGTTTCATTCATTGTATTTGTAAACCCAGTACCTAGGCACATAGTAGGTACTTTAATAAATACTTGATTGATGGATTCCTGACTCTGAAGCCACTACATTACCTCTCTTCCCCTGACCCCCATATACTTTGCAGATGAGAAAACTGAGGCTGAGAGGCTTAGGGAGTTGTTCATGGTCATAAGTTTCAGAGCTGAAGCTCTAACCAAGAGTGAAGATATCCAATCCCTGGCTCTTGCTATTCTGTGATCTCTGAGACTCTCTCAGGTCCCTCCCAGCTCTGATCTTCCATGACTTCCAGGTCATAGGCACAGAGATGACCTATAGAGACCCCTTGTCACACAGGGCTACAGCGGCAATGAGGCCCATGGTCCTGAACCAGGGTAGATATCGATTCCCTCCAAGGGAAACCTGGAAAATTGCCTGGAGAGGAAGGAAGGAACACATTGGCTTGTGACCTTAAATGACTGTTTGTATGAGGCTTTGAGAAAAGCGTTTAAAGGGAAACAGTGCGTCATCCCTAAGGAGAGATGGGTGAATGTTCAGATTCCCTGTTCCTTACAGCCCCTTATTAAATTATCAGATGATAACAGTGTGGATTGTACACCATGGATTATCCCAAATGACGATAGTGGGAAGCTAGGGCGTCTCAGAGCAACGGAGTAAATGACCAGCTGAACAGCATAATTTATGAAAACGGGCTCTGCTGGATTGAAGTGGGAAGAAGGGGCTTAGATGTGGGTTACAGTGGGATCCAGTGGCCCTGCCAGTAGAATGTAAGCTTCCTAAGAGTAGAAGCTATTTCCTTTTCACCTTTATTCCCTCCATTTCCTAATACAGTGCTTGGCAAACAGTAAGAGCTTAATAAATGATCATGGATTAATTAGTGCCTCACAGAAGCCTAAGTTGGGGGATTATTTAAGGTATAATTTATATCCAGGCTGGCCCATTTTTCTAAAGGTGGGAAAAGGAGACCCTCCAGAAAGATGTGAGCTACAGCCCCAGAAGACATGAGCCTTTGATATTAAGTGAGTCAGTTTTCTCAGCAGTAAAATAGGGTTAATGATTACCTGCTACTAGTGAGGTACAATACTGAACTTGTATTCATGAAGACCTCGGTTTGAATCTTGCCTTAAACATTCATTGGCTATGTGGTCCTTGTCTAATCCCTTAATCTCTCTCCCAGCTTCAGTTTCTTTGTCTGTAAAATGGGAATAATTAAGACATATGGCACCGAAAGGGTTGTCACAAGGCTCCAATGAGTTCAACATGGGCTTTGCAAATTTTAAGACACTATGTAAAGAAAGACAACAACTATAGAAACATGACATTTCTATTCTTTCTCAATGTGCATAGATTATCTAGTGGGCCATTCTGGATTTTTGCCGTGGAGAAATATTTATTTAGGATTTTGAAGTTTGTAAAACACTTCATATACACAACTCATTTGATCTTCCACAACAACCCTGTTAGATAGATGCCAATAACAGCAACCGTAAGAACTAGCATTTTCTAGTGCTTTAAAGTTTCAAAGTACTTTACAAATATTATCTCATTTTCCCCCTCACAACAACCCTGGAGGGAAGTGCTATTATTTTCCCCACTTTATAGATGAAGAAACTGAAGCAAACAGAGGTTCAGTGACTTGCCCAGGGTCATACAACTAATAAGTGTCTGAGGCTGAATTTGAACTTGGGTCTTCCTGGCTCCATTCCAGTGCTCTATCCACTGTGCCCCCTTGTGCTATAGGTTTTACTATTCCCATTTTTCAGGTGAGGAACCTGATGCTGAGAGAAATTTAATTACTTGACCAGGTTCATAAAATTTCTGGGACTGCATTTGAACCCACATTTTCCTAACTCTAAGTGCAGTGCTCTCTCCACTGAGGCACCTAGCTTCCTCGCCTTACCTTTTAGAAACAGTTCTTGGTTTACTGAACTGCCCAGGTTATTAGGCAGAGGGGATGTCAAACTGTTGGTGTTGTTCAGTAGTGTCTGACTCTTCGTGAGCCCTACTAAGGTCTAAAGCAGGAGTCCCCAACTCGCTGGTCAGGAGTTTGTGAAATCCACCTTCCCCTTTATGAAACCCTGAACTACATTTGCCCATCATCAGTCCTACAGCAGGTCCTTCGGCATCTCTTACCCAACCAGTGTGGCAGCATCCGTCAGAGCTTCTTTCCCTACTGCGCCATGTAAACCTATCAGGACCAGACTTTAAGTCATTGACAATAATGGCTGACATTTATGTAGCCTGATGGAGCAAGAAGAGCTTTGCTCCAGTGACTTAGTGGCAAATCAAAGACTAGAACCCAGGTTCTTGGCTTGCCCGTTCAAGGTCTTTCCCTTTCACTACACTATGTCCCTGCTAATGATCCAGGAATTTCCATAGATTGGTAGGTGAGAATAGAAACCAGGACCACATGTTGGGAAATTCTGTGGGATTCCTGCCATCTCAAGGTTGCCATTCTCAATTTCTGGATATCAGTGAGGACCATTTCAGAACATGAGGCTCTAAATAAGTATCAAAGGAAGCTCCCTGCATGCCTGTTGATCTCATGGTCACTACCAGGCTGGAGATCAGAGTATAGGATAGATAGATCAAAGTGACTGGCTGAGAAGCAAACATTTCAACCAATTAACTGGTTATTTTGTCTGATTTGAACTGATTAATAGGATCCCCCCCATCATCAACAACTCAACAAGCATTTATTAAGGATATGTACTATTTTCCCATTAAGTGCTTGGCAAAGACAAAGAGAGATACCCCATCACACATCCGAAAAAATGGTCTTAAAGTCTACAGTGAGGATACAACATCTACACAGATAAAATACAACATACAAACTAATTGGAACAGGGAGAGAACCCTAACTCCTGGGAAGACTTGTGGGGGCTTCATGAATTCCTTCAGCAGTGAAGGCTTCATGGAGATGGTCCATGGAGGTTAGTCTTGAAGGAAATGGAAACTTCTGAGATTTGGACATGGGGAGGAAGTATCTTACCAGGACCAGAAGGAAAGCCTATGTGAAGACACGGAGATAGAGGAGGCTTTAGGGAACACTACATAGGTCAGTTTGACTAGAACACAGAATGCTACCCAATAGATCCAAGGTTGGGGTGAGGGGATGGAAAACTTGGATAAATTTCACCCCTAGAAGTGAAAAGGAAACTCTTTCCAGCAGGTCTATTACTGGGAATTATTTCACTTAGAGCAACTTTGGTTTGGGGAGGGAGGGAGATGGCATAGTGGTGGTAAGGATAAATGAGAGCATGGAGTTAGCTATCACCTTAGTCAGAAAGCATGCTCCCTCCCCCAAGTTACCACTGTGGGACAAAGCCCTGATCACCTCAGGCTAGTTACGACTCAGCTCTCCTGGTTGGGTTGGGTTTTGCTTTTTCTTTTGAAAGTACAAAAACCACTTTCCCTGGGAGCAGGTCTGGTTTCCTTTGAGCCTCTTTCTGTGTTTACACGGCTTCTCTCAACGTGTGATCATTGGATTTTCGGGACACTTGGCTATTTATAGTTGCTCCTAAGCTTTTCTCGGTCTGTTTCCGGCTTAGATGTACCACTTAGTCACCAGAAAGTGTCTCAGGCAGTCTCCCCAGCCACTTCCTGATGCTCCAACAAAGAAAGATGCCAGGCAAGTGCTGCCAGGACTGAGAGCTGATCTAAGAGGTAGGAGAGCTTTGTCCTGTCATTCATTTTTCTCCCAGCCCTCCCCCTCCTCTTCCCCCCCTCCCCCCTCCCTCCCACCTTCTGAACAGCTCTCGAGGGGAGTCATCCAGCAGCCCCGGGGAGCTTGCTCAGCCCTGAGACACTCACAACCTCCCTACAGGGATCTCAATCTAGCCACATATTTTTGCCATTACTTGATGACCTATTTGTATCCAAATTCCCTTCTCCTAAGGATTCCCTCCAGAGCCATATAAGGTTATTTGATTTCACTGCAAACTATAGCTTCTATTTGGAGTAAATGATACATCCTGTCTCCCTCTTTTTTCCCCACCCCTTTCGAGTCATCCCAGTTTAACTGGAGATATATTAGGGTTGCAAGTAAATACTTACACTCTCCAGAGCTCTTTGTGACTGGCCTTGGCCCCACCCTAGAGGGAGGACTCTTGGTATCTTAGCATTCATAACTGGAGGGGAACTAAGGGAGTCCAGAGTCTGTCTAATCCCCTTGTTTTGCAGATGAGGAAGCCAGTTGCTGGTGGGGGAAAGCAATTTATTCAAGTCCACTTCAGAAGCAAGCAGCAGAGTCAGAAATCGAATTCAAGTTTCATGACTTCAAATCCAATAAACCAACTGGGAAGCTCAATTTTATAATGGGACCCTGGTAATCTCTGAGCTCTTGGGCATATGAGACTTTAGCAAGTCCTGATTTAAAGAGAGAATGGGTAGTTTGGGGCAGTGGTTGTAATTAGACTGGTACCCATTCATCCATCCATCCATCCATCCATCCATCCATCCATCTATCCATCCATCCATCCAACCATCCATCGGGTGTGCCCATATTATTCCATTTTCCTATGACTATGAAGAAGCCAATGGCCACTCAGATATTGGGGTAAAGGTAAGCAGGCTATGGCCACAGATCCCAAGAGCCTGCTTCCAAGAACGCAATTCCCTCATTGATTTGGGATACCTTTCCTTTGGAAAAATCTTTCATCTTCTTTCCTCTTACCCTTTGGCCAACTACCCAGCATGTCATGGAAATACAAGCCCATAATTGCCTCTACGTTTTTCTCCTGGGTCTCAGCAGGCCTAGTCAGAAATGATATTTTTCTCTCTCACAAGGGATTATCTGTTTAAAACAGCTGGTCCCTTCTCCATCACCATGGAAGCAGGTCTGCAGCAATATGGTTAATAAGCAAGAAGCAATAATGAGCCCTCTGGCTCATGGGGGCTTGGGTCTACCTTTTACCAAGTCTCCCTGGAAGGAAGGATGGAAAGGGGATGGGAAATCTTGACATTCATGTCCCTGAAGAAGAAAAAAATAGTTCTGGTGGAATTGCATCCTCCCAGGATTACATCAGAGCTCAGTCTGATACCTCAGCCTCACTTACGAAACTGACTTCTTTTTCACTGGCATGTACCTCAGAGCCCCCCAAAGAAGGAAAGAGGAAATCCTATATCTAGAACTATGTGCTGTCTCTCAGCTACAGCCCTGGCAGCACAGAGCTATTTCTTTAAATTAAAGTTTTATTTGTGCCTCTTGTTTTTTCAGCTTTGAAATTTCCAAATATGTCACCCCATCCCCTCACCAGGGAAACTTGTAATGACAACAAAAATTTAAGCAAAAGAGCTATGGTGACCATTTTTAAAGGATATCCAATATTCTGAATCCACAGTCCCTCCCGTCTTTAAAGAAAGGCCATGGTTATTTTTTAATGATGTTCCATAAGCCACAAATTCTGTTGTACTCCATCGGTTCTGCTTCTATGACATCTCTTCAATCCATCCCCTACTCATACAACGACTGCCATAGTTTAGAATATCATCACCTCTCCTCTGGATTATTATGATAGCTTCCTAACTAGCCTTCCTCCTGTCAATATCTCCTCTTTTCAACAGAAAATAATCACAGTTTCACAGATAACAATTATCCTTTTTTGTATATATGTTGTTTCTTTTTATTTTTTTCTCAATTACATTTATATGAAAATTTTTTTTCGAGGGGGTAGGCAGGGCAATTGGGGTTAAGTGACTTGCCCAAGGTCACACAGCTAGTAAGTGTGTCCAGTGTCTGAGGTCGGATTTGAACTCAGGTCCTCCTGACTCCAGGGCCGGTGCTCTACTCACTGCGCCACCTAGCTGCCCCTTAAATGAAAATTTTTTAACATTCATTTTTTTAAAATTGAGTTCCAAATTCTCTCTCTCTCCCTCCCTTCTCTCCTCCTTGAGAGGGCAAGCAATTTGATATAGATTATACATGTTTAGTCATACAAAACATTTCCATATTAACCATGTTGCAAAAGAAAACATACACCAAGAATAAAAAAAAACAAAACCCAAGAATAATAAAGTAAAAAAAAAAACCCAGGTATGCTTCAGTCTGCATTTGGATACCATCAATTCTTTCTGTGGAAGTAGATAGCATCGTATTGCTGAGAATAGTTAATTCAGTCATAGTTGATCATCTTACAATGTTGTTACTGTGTTCTTCTGGTTCTGCTCATTTCACTTTCATCAATTCATGTAAGTCTTCTCAGGTTTTTCTGAAACCCTCCTGCCCATCATTTCTTATAGCACAATAGTATCCCACCACAACTTGTTCAGTCATGCCCCAATTGATGGGCATCCCCTCATCATAAAAAGAACAGCTATAAACATTTTTGTACATATAGGTCCTTTTCCTACTTCTTTGATCTCTTTGGGACATAGAACTAGAAACAGTTATTTCTGGATCAAAGAGTATGCACAGTTTTATAACCCCTTGGTCATAGTTCCCAACTGTTCTCCAGAAAGGTTAAACCAGTTCACAACTCTCAGGATAGTGCATAAGTTTCCGCAAGCCCTGGGGGCAACTGTGTTGGTGGCAGCCTCAGCTTGAGGAACTTTCAACCCCACAGACAGTGTGGGGGTTAGACAGCTGATCAAGGGAAGATTTCAGGGCCCTCTGCTCATGCTGATCTCTGGGCCTTAGTGTGCTAACTAGATGAGGTCCCAGGCTGTGGCTGTGGGTGAGGAGTGAGTACGTGCTGGTGAGTGTGGTAGCAGAGGGGTGGTGGCCCTGTTGGCTGTGGTCAGTTGCAGGAGAGCTGAGTCCCTGGTTTTGGTCCCAGGGCAGAGGGACCTCTGCTGAAGCTTGCAGTCATGGAAGGGACCTTAGGGAGTAAGAGTGTTTGCAGCAACAGCAGTGCTGGAGGCCCTGGTCATAGTTCAGGGGCAGAAAGGATGACCTGAGGTTAAGCCCCCAGGTAGAGCTAAAAAAAAACAACAGCATAAGACACCTGAAGCTTGCTATATTATCCCTCACACCTCAAGATTAGAACCCAAATCGAACACAAAATTAACAGCTAAGAAATAAGCCACTAATAATGAGTAAGCAAAAGAGAAAGAGCCCAATTATAGATAGCTGCTATGGTGATAGAGAAGATCTGGGCTCAAACTCAAAAGAAGATAGTGAAGTCAAAATAGCTACTTCTACTTCAAAGAAAAATGTAAAATGGTCACCAGCCCCAAAAGAGTTTTTGGAAGAACTTAAAAAAGGATTTTAAAAATAAAATAAAGGAAATTGAAGAAAAATTGGACAAAAAAAAGTAGTGCAAGAAAATCAAGAAAATTATGAAAAGAAAATCAACCAATTAGAAAAAGAGATCCAAAAACTTACAGAAGAAATTAATTCCTTGATCATAAAAATGTAAAAAGGACCCACATGTACAAAAATATTTATAGCAGCTCTTTTTGTAGTGGCCAAGAACTGGAAACTGAGGGGATGCCCATCAATTGGGGAATGGCTGAATAAGTTGTGGTATATAAATGTAATGGAATACTATTGTGTTATAAGAAATGATGAACCAGCAGACTTCAGAAAAACCTGGAAAGACTTACATGAACTGATGATGCTGAGTGAAGTGAGCAGAACCAGGAAAACATTGTACACAATAACAGCAACAGTGTGTGATGACTGATTTTGATAGATTTAGCCCTTCTCAGCAACGCAAGGACCTAAAACAATTCCAAAGGACTCACGGTGGAAAATGCCATCCACATCCAGAGAAAGAACTATGGAGCCAGAATGCAGAGTGAAACAGACTATTTTATTTTTTGTTTTGTTTTTTTTTTCTTTCTCATGGTTTCTCCCATTTGTTATAATTCTTCTATGCAACATGACTAATGTGAAAATGTGCTTAATAGGAATGTACGTATAGAGCCTATATCAGATTGCATGCCATCTTGGGGAGGGAGGGGGAGAAAATTTAAAACTTATGGAAGTGAATGTTGAAAACTAAAAATAAATTAATAAATTGGAAAAAAGGTCAAATAACAAAAAAGAAATTAACTCCTTAACAATTCAAATTAGGCCAGGGGAAGCTAATGACTTCTTGAGAAGTAATAAAACAAAATCAAAAGATGAAAAACTAAAAGAGAATGTGAAATATCTCATTAGAAAAAACTGACCTGGAAAACAGATCAAAGAGGAACAATGTAAGAATTGTTGGAATACCTGAAACTTATGATAAAAAAGAGTCTATTCACTATATTTGAAGAAATTATTAAGGAAAATTGCCCCAAAGTTTTAGAACTAGAAGGTAAAATAGAAATTGAAAAAAATCTATGGATCACCACCTAAAAGAGATCCCAAGATGGAAACTCACAAGAACATTATAGTTAAATTTCAAAGCTTCCAGGTCAAGGAGAAAGTACTACAAACAACCAGAAAGAAATGATTTAAATACTGTGAGGCTACACTCAGGATAACACAAGATTTAGAGGCTTCTATATTAAAAGACTGAAGAGCATGGAAAATGAAATTCCAAAGAGCAAAGGAGCTGGGTTTGCAGCCAGGGATAACTTACCCAGCAAAACTGAATGTAATCCTGAATGGGGAAAAAAGGATATTCAATTAATTAAACGACTTTTAGGTATTTGTGAGGAAAAAACCAGAACTGAATAGAAGGGTATAAAAGTCTTCTGAACTTGCACAGAAATAGGAGGGTGGGGGGGATAAGATAAAGAAGAGACTTTTAGAAAGGTAGGTAAAGGAATAGGAGGGCAAGGGGAGAGGATAAGGAAAGGATTCTTAGGAGGGGTGCAGATTAGGGAGGTAGTGGTCAGAAGTAAATTAGATGTCTGTGGAGAGATAAGGTAAAAAGAGAGTGAGAGAGGGATAAGCAATGAGGAAAAATAGGATGGAGGGAAATTCACAACTAGTAATTATAACTTTGAATATGAATGGGATGAACACACCCATAAAATAGAAATAGATAGAAGAATGGACTAAAAAACAGAATCTGACAATATGTTGTTTAGAAGAAACACATTTAAAAATGAGAGATGCACATAGAGTAAAAAAAGGGGGAGGCTGGAGTAGAATTTATTATGCTTCAGCTGATGCAAAAAAAAAGTAGGGATAGCAATCATGATCTAAGACAAAGTTAAAGCTAAAATAGATTTAATTGAAAGATAAACAAGGAAACTACATTGTGATAAAAGGTACTGTGGATAATGAAATAATATCATTACTAAACCTATGTGCACTGAATGCTATAGCATCCACATTTTTAAAAGAAAAGCTAAATGAATTGAGGTAGAAATAGATTGCAAAACTATAATTGTGGAGGAGTTCAACCTTATCCTCTTGGAACTAGACAAATATAAGTAAAAATAAGAAAAAAATTGAGGAGATGAATAGAATCTTAGAAAAACTAAATATGATAGCTACCTGGAGAGAAATGAATGGGAATAGAAAGGAATATACCTTTTCCTCAGTGGTAATGGTACCTTGACAAAAATTAACCATGTATTAGGACATAAAAACTTTATGGTTAAATGCAGAAAAGCAAAAATATTAAATGCATCCTTTTCAGATCACAATGCAATAAAAACTACATTTAGTAAAGGACCATAGAAACACAAATTAAAAATTAATTGAAGACTAAATAACCTAATCTTAAAATAGAATTTTATTAAAGAGAACAATAATAATGAGACAACATATCAAAATCCATGGGATGAAGCAAAACAGTAATCAGAGGAAAATTTTAGAGAAAAGACAGATGAATGAATTGGAAATGCAATTTAAAAAACTAGAAAAAGAACAAATTAAAATCCTCAATTAAAAACCAAATTGGAAATCCTAAAAATTAAAGGTGAGATTAATAAAGTTGAATGTAAGCAAACTATTGAATTAATAAATAAAACTAGGAGTTGGTTTTATGAAAAAAATCAATAAAATAAATTAACCATTGATTAAGAGGATTTTTAAAAAGAGAGAAGAAAATCAAATCACTAGTGTCAAAAATGAAAAGGGTGACAGGCAGTTAGGTGGCACAGTGAGTATAGCACCAGTCCTGGAGTCAGGAGGACCTGAGTTCAAATCCAGCCTCAGATACTAGACACACTTACTAGCTGTGTGACCTTGGGCAAGTCACTTAACTCCAATTGCCTTGCCTTCCCCCCCTCCAAAACAAACAAACAAAAATGAAAAGGGTGAATATACCACTAATGAATATGGAATCAAAACAATTACTAGGAAAGATTTTGCCCAATAAAATGCCAATAAATTCAACAATTTAAGCAAAATGGAAGAATACTTACAAAAATATAAAAAGAAGAAGAAATAGAATATTTAAATAAAGCTATTTTAGAAAAAGAAATTGAACAAGCCATAAATGAGTTTCGTAAGAAAAAAGCATCAGGACCAGATGGATTTACAAGTAAATTCAATTAAACATTTAAAGATCAGCTAATTCCAACATTAAATAAATTATTTGGGATAATAGGCAAAGAAGGAATCCTACCAAACTCCTTATGTGAAACAAATATCATGCTGATACCTAAACTGGAAAGAACAAAAAAAGGTAAAGAAAGACTAATTTCACTAATGAATAAAAGTCCTAAATAAAATACTAGCTAGGAGACTACAACAATGTATCCCAAAGATTATACATTGTGACCAAGTGGGATTTATAGCAGGAATGAAGGGATGATTTTATATTAAGGAAAACTATTAACACAATTGATTATATCAATAACAAAAGTAAGAAAAGTCATACAATTATATCAATAGCTGCAGAAAAAGCTTTTGACAAAATGCAATACTCATTTCTATTAAAAACACTTGAAAGCATAGGTATAAATGGATTTTTCCTTAAAATGATAAAAAAAAAAACCCTTTTATCTACAATCATCAGCAAGCATTATTTGTAATGGGGATAAGCTAGAAGCCAGTAAGATCAGGAATGAAACAAGAGTGCCCATTATCACCAATATTATTCAATATTGTATTAGAAATGCTAGTCATAGCAATAAGACAAAAGGAAATTAGAGGAATAAAAATAGGAAATGAGGAAATACCCTAGAAATTCAACTAAAAAGCTAATTGAAACAACCATTTTAGCAAAGTTGCAGGATATAAAATAAACCCACACAAATCATCAGTATTTCTATGTATCACCAACAAAACCCTGAGATAGTAGATAGTAAGAGATATTCCATTTAAAATAACCATAGACAACATAAAACACCTGGGAGTATATCTGCTAAGACAAACCCAAGAACTATAGTAACATGATTATAAAACACTTTTTATACAAATAAAGTCAGATTTAAATAATTGGAGAAATATTAATGGTTCATGGGTGGGTAGAACCAATATAATAAAAATAACAAGTCTGCCTAAGCTAGTCTATTCATTCAATACCATCCCAATTAAATAACTAAAAAAAATTTATTGAGATAGAAAATAATAACAAAATTCATTTGGAAGAACAAAATATCAAGAATATGAAAGGAATTAATGAAAAATGTAAAGGAAGGAAGTTTAGCAGTACCATATCTTAAACTATTTTATAAGATAGTAATTATTGAAACTATCTAGTACTGTCTAAGAAATAGAAAGGTGGATCAGTGAACAGAGTAGACATACTAAACACGGTAGTAAATGTAACAAAAAATTAATCTATAAAAAAGCAATCTGGAAAAGGAGATTGAAGTCAGTCTGTGAAAGGCCTTGAATGCCAAACAGAGGAGGCTGTGTTTTACCCTCTAGGTAATAGGAAATCTGTGCAGTTTCTTGAACAAAGGAGTAACAGGGAGCCATCAGACCTGTGTCCTAAAAGATTTGACAACTGTGTGAAGTTAGGATTGGAGAGACAGGAGCCAATTAGGAGGCATCTATAAAACCAGTTGAAAGGTCCTGAGCCAGAGTAGTGGTGGTCAGGTAATTGGGGCTGGATGACTCCATGTTGGAGACTTTAGAGAGTTTCTTACTCATGTTTAGGCTCAGCTGGAGCCTCTGGGGTCTTTTTCCAACTCCAAGATTCTGAGTTGCTATCAGTGGAGAGGAGAGAGAACTTTTATATAGCCTTACTATGAGCCTTACTATGTGCTAAGTTCTTTAACTGACTGTATGTGGGGATGAGGGAAAGGGTGCTTTGTCATTTAAAAAATTATACATTTAATAAACATCAACAAAACAAACATAAGATAAGATATAAAATTTACAATAAACCCCTAATATTTAATGAGGTAGTCTCAAATGAATTTAAAAAATGAAATCTATGAGAAGAGGGGATTTCCTTCTTTCATTATAGAGGTGGGGGACCATGGATGTGGAATGTTACATACTCTACTTATATGTTTCAGGTACTGAACTGTTTTAATTTGTTATAAGAGAAGACTTGCTGGAATTTGGCATGTTGGTATGTATATTTGGAAATTGCAGGTGTAAAAAACAACAAAAAAATAAGTACATTAAAAGAAAATGCTTTTCTTCATTGTATACTTCCAAGTCTCTGAGCCCTATAGTAGGAACCTCCTTCCTTCCCTCCCTCCCTCCTTCCTTCCTTCCTTCCTTCCTTCCTTCCTTCCTTCCTTCCTTCCTTCCTTCCTTCTTTGCTTCCTTCCTTCCTTTCTTCCTTCCTTCCTTTCTTCCTTCCTTCCTTTCTTACTTCCTTCCTTTCTTCCTTCCTTCCTTCCTTTCCTATACCTAGCTATGTAGAGGGAGTGGTAGAATCTCTAAGCCGAAGAGAGGGCAGCCTTGAAGAAAAGGGACCATGTGACTCAGGAGGAGGAGTTCTGAGACCCCAGCCTTTAGGAGGAATGCCAAGAGTTTCCAGGCCAATGTGATGAAGAGCAAAACCTGGACTTTGCTCTCATTTATAACCTTTAGTCATTTCCACAATGAAGATTCTGCAGAAAGGGGTTTGTTTCTCTAGCAACCCCAAGTTTGTCTACCTTCTGCAGAGAGTACAAACCCTTAGGGTAGGATTACAAGGCTGGAGATCTCTACAGGTCCCTGTAGAGGTAAATGTGAGATTTACCAGAATGTCAGGGTTTGACAGAATTATATGAGCTGTTTATGGGTTACTCTGAGTCCTTTATATTGCTTTGCATTTGCTGTGGGATTGAATAAAGGCAGTCCTATAGCTGATATGTGTTGTTACACTGAATGCTTCCATTGGGTGGGGGTGTGTATGTGCTGTTTTACCCAAATATGTATAAAACAAAACATTGAGTATATCTTGAGAGTCGCAGAGGAAACTCTTGGTGGGGGCAAAATGATTCAAAGATCATTTGACTTTTGGAGAAGCTCTCCACCACCACCAACCACTAAAGTTAAACTCAATCCATATAAGATCAGGGTTTAGGACTCTGGTCCCTAAAGGGTGTTTAGGTTGTTATTAGCCATCAGCAATAAGGAAGTTGAGAGGAGGGAGAGGTTTAGAGGGGAAGATGAGTTCAAAGGACAACTCTAATTTTATTTTTATTTTCATCTTAGAGAATTCATTACAACTTCAATTCTCTGTGCAGAAAAATGAACTGGCTCCTTAGGAATGGAAAGAAGCTAAATGAATTGGTCACACACTTGCTGAAAAACTCCCCATTCTCCCCTAAGCATTTGGAGGAGGGAGTAGGCAGCACACCCATGGAAAGAATATAGGGGGAGAATCAAAATCTCCCCACAAGGCGAGGCCCAGTAGTCCTCCAAAGACAAGGAGTCATTGGCTCCAATCCCAGGCCAAAGGTTGTTGGATTTTGTTGCAGGCAACATCTGAGCCTAATAACAGCATTCCAAGGCTACCACTGGCCTCCAATTAATACATGGATCTTTCTGCCAGACAATAGCAGCAGCTGGGGCTGGGGTGGGGTCAGAAAGGAGGGGGAGAGGGCCTCAGCTCACAACTCCCAAATACACCAAGGACACTTCAGAAGAGATCCAAGCATGGCACTCTAATGAGAAATCATTCCAATTTAAAATGTGGGCCCTTGCCCTTTTCTAATATACAATAATATTCCATTTTCCCCCGTCTCTCCCAGTGCAAAGCTCTTGGAGGTGTTGGTTAGGCGTGAAAGGAGTAATCTGGGAAGTTCAAGGGAGTCGCCCACCTTACCACATATCATGAGATTCTGTCCTTTGCCCAAAAATACCCTCTAAGCTAAAGGGTTCATTTCAGGGTCCTTTGAAATAGGGACAGCAAAGGGTTTAGGAAAGGATGCAGCTGTTGCTGACCTTATAAAAGTTAACACTGCGCAAGCCTTTGGTGTTCAGTACTTTGTGTCCCAGACCTTGGACAGCTCAAAGCATAGGGAAGGCTGCATAAGACTCTCCTGGGGACACACCCAACATGGCGGAACACAACCACAAATATGTAAGGAAAACTACCCATTAGACCAATGGAGATGTAGGGCTCTGCCACAAAGGTCTCACCTGACTCTTGGTTTCTCTTCTTCCAACGCAATCAGCTCGGCAGCTACAGTTTAGTTTCCCAGCAATCCATTAAATTCTATCTTCCCCAATAGAACGTTAGCTCATTGAAGGCAACTGGTGCCTGGTGCATAGTAAGCATTTAATAAATATCTTATCTGTCTGTCTGTCTATCTATCTATCTGTCTATCATCTATCTGTCTGTCTGTCTATTTACCTATCTGTCTATCAACTACCTTTTTATCTGTCTGTCTGTCTGTCCACCTATCTAATCTCTCTACCTCAAAGTTGGTTTAGAGATTTACCCTCACTGAGCTCTTGCCTTCAGGGCAGCCTTCCAGTAGAAGGAAGCCTGGTAAATCAGTTAGAGGTATTGGAAGCAGCTACTATCGTCTCTGTCCCCAGAGGTCAAGTGCCCCACTTTCTTGATTTGGGCAACAGCTCATTTCGAAAACAAATTTGCCTCTGAGGCCATCAACGCAATGTGTGAAGTTGGACACTCTCCCCTCTGGGCCTTAGTTTTCTTGTCAGTAGAATGACTGGGTAATAAGATTAACATCTCATGTATTTAGAGCCAGAAGGTCCCTCAGGAGGTTATCTAGTCCAACCTCCTTTACTAGGTAGGTGGGGGTGGGGCAGGGCAGAAAGTTGAATTAAAAATCTCAAGTCCTTTCTAGCTCTAACATGTCTGTGACCATGACACAGCTGTCTGCTTCCTGGAATAAGGAAATAAAAATCCCCAGGAGAGGCTGGAATCCCAGATTCAGGTGCTGTGGCCATCTGCATAAGCCAGAGGCATAGGCCCCGAGGCCCTGTTTCTGGGAATAGGTGAGGGAACCATTGCTAGGCCCACAGATCAAAGCCACCATTACCTTTCCTGGGGCCCTTGAGCACTGGAGCTGAAAACACGCTGACCAACAATTTCCCTCTTTCATGTAGTCTGTGAAAACTGATGACAATAAGCTTACCTTTCTCCATCACAGTATAAAAGGAGCAGCCTCAGATTTTCTATGGAAGGAACAGGGAAGCTCACGGGTGAGAGCATTTGGAAGGATCCCAGAGAAGAAGAAGAAGAATGAAAATGACCCAAAGAATGACCTTACAGACCTAGAATCTAGTCTGGAGTGCACTGGGGGTAACTGTTCCCCCTTGAAAGGGAGAAATCAGAACGTTGTCCTGTCCTAAAGGAAATCCACAGAGTATCCATCCCTCCATATGCCCCTTGGCTGGTCTGCCCTTGCCCTGGAGACTGCTTCTTTGGGTCACATCCCAAACTGGGGTTTCCCCAAATACTGTTGACTTTGTGTTATAGTGGGGATTCCTTTGGGGGTGTAGAGTGTGCCAGATGGCCACTAAGGTCTCTACTCACTTTCAAATTCCATGATTCTCTGAATGATAAGTCAGAGCTTAACTAGAGGAAAATCAAAACCTTAGCCTTAGCCCTCCAGAAACAACTTGGTATAGCAGAAACAGCATTGACTCTGGATTCGAAGGTGCTGAGTTCATATCCTACTTCTGATACTTCCTATGGGACCTTGGGCAAATGACTCAACCTTTTTCATCTGTGAAATGATGGAGATTGGATTAGATGCCCTCTAAGGTCTATTCTAGATCTATGATCCCAAGTGTCTCCTTCCATAAGGTCTACAGAAGGGAATACTGAGAGAATATTGGCTCATCCATCCTGCATTAGCCAAAGATATTTTTTTTCTCCTTGCCCTTCAGTGAAGTCTTCAAGTGGAACAAAGGTTGCTTCCTAGGGAAGAAGTGCCTTGAAAGAGAACCTTCCCACATTGACCTGATTACACAAGAATACCAAGAACCCCTATTTTCTCTGCATTTCCTAACTCAACATTGACTAATATGTCAAGGCTGTTCTAGATCAGTATGGCAGGATGAATTCATGACCTGTTCTTCCCAAGCTTTGCACCAAGGCTCAAAGGATTTAGCTTTTCTTTGGGAGCACATCTTGCCATGTGTCTATGGACTGGGACAGATTCTGTCCCAGAGTTGACAAGAGACCATACCTATTACCATACAGATAGTTTCTATAGGCATCATGACCAAGATGTCTGGATCAAAGTCTAGGACACATGGTCTGATCAAGCACAGCCCTTTTGCAAAGTCTTATTAAAAACAACAATAGTAACAATTTTCGTTTCTACGGCACTCTACAAAATGCTTCCTTTACAACCACCTTATGAGATGGGCGCTGAGAGTATTTTCTTTTGTGATTTCTATGAGTGTAGGGAACTAACTGCCAGTGTGGAAATCCACAGGCATTTCATCAGAAACTCCATGTCACCCGGGCCACCAGGAGATTAAGCAAATTAACCAGGGTCATGTATAGCCAGGTTTGGAACCCAGGCCTTTCCTGACTTCCAGGGCCGGCTCCCTGGCCATTATACTACTCTCCACAAATATGATCACCATTTTAGAGTTAAAGAAACCAGAGAAAAGGGAAATAACACATCCAAAGTCACTGATAAGAGACAGTAGAGTCAGGACCTGAACTCCTTTCTTCTAACTCCAAAATTGGTGGAACGTTTTTTCCCACTATACCAAATGACTTCTCAAGAAGCTTGCATTCTACTGGAAGATGAGTGAATACATGGATGTCTATGTGAGTCTGTGAAGTTGAATGGCCACTGTCTTTTCCTGAAAAAACAAAAATCCCTGATGATTGGGTGCCTGGAGTGAGCCTATGTCAAGCAGTCCAGCCCAGGTTCCTTCATTAGTATTTATAAACTTGCCCTCCAAGTGAAGCACTGGTTTTTGTGGTCAGGATTTTGGAGAAAATAGCCAGAAAAGAATGCTTCATTGCACAACAATCCAGCTCTTGGGAGTCTGATCACCTGGGTGGTCTTCCCTGTTAGTCTCTGATTAGATTCCCGGTGTGCTGGTGTAGGTATCCCAGGGGAACAGCATTCAGTGGGCTATACTGTAAGCTGCCAGGGGTCTTGGGTACTGAATATGCCAAAGCAATGAGCAGTGATGTCTCTGTCAAAGGGTCACCAGTGGCTATATTTCTGGTGATACTTCCAGAGCCCTTCCCTATCTACTCTGGCATGTCTATGCCAGAAGTCAAAGGACCCTGGTAGTGAAAAGTTTGAGGACCCTGACAGCCACCTCTTGTGCTTGATAACTTTACTGTTGAAAGCCTTGTTCTTGTTACTAAACTTAGTCCCAACTATCTCAATCATTCTCCTTGACCTGGCCCTGGCCCCTCTGTCTCCTCTCCCTAGGTTCTCTCTTTTCTTGCACAGGCACTACTTGGGGCACAACACTGTCCTAGTTTTAACATCTTGTTTTTATAAATGGCTTTTGTTTTCATATCAACTTCATTTCTAAACATATCCTCCCTCCTTTGTAACCATCTCTTGAAACAAAGATTTAAAGAGAGAGGAAAAAAGCAGTTCAGCAAAACCAGCCAACACATTGTATCTGAAAGTATATGCACTATTGCACACCACTAGACTGCCACCTGCTAAGAGGAGAGGGAGGCACATTTTTTCAACTCTTTTCCAGGGCTAAGCTTGGTCATTTATAATCACACAGAAAAACTATGTCATTTAGATATAGCACCTAGTAAGGTAATTTCCTCATTGCTCCTCAAATACTTATGTCAATGTGTGTGTGTCGGGGAATGATGGGTTTGGAGGTGAGCACTGGGCCCCCAAGTCTGCATATAATAAGCTCAGTGAACCGGTGGGATATGCCAGCCCCTACCTTACCATGACCCATTCTCCCCAACTCCCACAACTCAAGGCTTACTCAGGAACCACTAGCAATCCATCACCCAGACCCCAAGGTTCCCTACCCAGAGACATTCTGTTACATCACAGTTTACCCACTTCTCATCTCCATTAGTAATAAATGGTTTGGGGGATGGAGCCAAGATGGTGGCTGGAAAGCAAGGACTTGCCTAAAGCTCTCCCTCGGGACCCTCCAAACACCAATAAAAAATGGCTCTGAACAAATTCTAGAATTGCAGAACCCAAAAAATAGCAGAGGGAAGCAGAGCTCCAGCCCAGGACAGCCTGGACAGTCGCTGGGTAAGGTCTATAACACTGTGCTGGGAGCAGAGCGCAGCAGAGCCCAGCGTGGGCTGGGCCCGGATCAACCAGACTGGGATCCGGGCAGAACAGGCTGTAGCACCCTGAATCAGGGAGCTGTGGCAGTTACCAGACTTCTCAACCCACAAACACCAAAGATGACAGAGAAGGTTAGTGGGAAAAACTGAGGGAACAGAGTGAAAGGAGTTTGCGGTTGGCCATCACCCAGGGGCATCGGAGGTGATGCAGCTCTGAGGCTGCTTACAGAGATACAGCTGCAGTTGCTTCTGGCCCCAGGCCCACCTGGTGGGAGGAATTAAGTGGCAGATCTGAGTGGGAGTGCAGAGCCTGCTTAGATCTGAGTCTAGTCTGGGTTGGCGATTCTTGGGGGAAGAGGAGCACTGGTGTGGCAGAGCTTTCTATGTAGAAATAGTTATGAAAACAACAGCTCAGCTCCTCAAGCTTGGAAAAAAGTACTCTCTACTCTACAAGCAGTCATACCCCAACAAAAAACTCAAGGGTCAAGTAGTTGGCTGGGAACATGGCCAGGCAGAGAAAATGGATCCAGATTCAGAATCAGACTTTGGAATCTTTTTTTGGTGACAAAGAAGACCAAAACATACAGCCAGAAGAAATCAACAAAGTCAAAGAGCCCACATCAAAAGCCTCTTAGAAAGACATGAACTGGTCTCAGGCCATGGAAGAGCTCAAAAGGGATTTGGAAAAGCAAGTTAGAGAAGTAGAGGAAAAATTGGGAAGAGAAATGAGAGTGATGCAAGAAAATCATGAATAACAAGTAAATGACTTGCTAAAGGAGACCCAAAAAATACTGAAGAAAACAACACCCTAAAAAATAGACTAACTCAAATGGCAAAAGAGCCCCAAAAAGCCAATGAGGAGAAGAATGCCTTAAAAGGCAGAATTAGCCAAATGGAAAAGGAGGTCCAAAAGACCACTGAAGAAAATACTACCTTAAAAATTAGATTGGAGCAAGTGGAAGCTAGTGACTTTATGAGAAATCCAGATATTATAAAACAGAACCAAAAGAATAAAAATGGAAGACAATGTGAAATATCCCATTGGAAAAATCACTGACCTGGAAAATAGATCCAGGAGAGAGAATTTAAAAATTATTGGACTACCTGAAAGCCATGATCAAAAAGAGAGCCTAGATATCATCTTTCAAGAAATTATCAAGGAAAACTGCCCAGATATTCTAGAGCCAGAGGGTAAAATAGTAATTGAAAGAATCCACCAATCACCTCCTGAAAAGGATCCCAAGAAGAAAACTCCTAGAAATATTGCCGCCAAATTCCAGAGTTCCCAGGTCAAGGAGAAAATATTGCAAGAAGCCAGAAAGAAACAATTTGAGTACTGTGGAAACACAATCAGGATAATACAAAATCTAGCAGCTTCTACATTAAGGGATCAAAGGGCTTGGAATATCATATTCCAGAGGTCAGTGGAGCTAGGATTAAAACCAAGAATCACCTATCCAGCAAAACTGAGTATAATGCTCTAAGGCAAAATATTGATTTTCAATAAAATAGAGGACTTTCAAGCATTCTTGAAAAAGAAAAGACCAGAGCTGAACAGAAAATTTGACTTTCAAATACAAGAATCAAGAGAAGCATGAAAAGGTAAACAAGAAAGAGAAATCATAAGGAACTTACTAAAGTTGAACTGTTTAGTTTACATTCCCATATGGAAAGATGATGTATGTAATTCATGAGACCTCAGTATTAGGGTAGCTGAAGGGAATATACATTTATACACACACACACACACACACACACACACACACACACACACACACACATACACACACAGAGCACACAGGGTGAGTTGAACATGAAGGGATGACATCGAAAAAAATAAAATCAAATTAAGGGATGAGAGAGGAATATATTGAGAGAGGGAGAAAGGGAGAGATAGAATGGTGTAAATTATCTTGCATAAAAGTGGCAAGAAAAAGCAGTTCATTGGAAGGGAAGGGGGGCAGGTGAGGGGGAATGAGTGAATCTTGCTCTCATCGGATTTGACCTGAGAAGGAAATAACATACACACTCAGTTGGGTATCTTACCCCACAGGAAAGAAGGAGGAAGGACATAAAAAACGGGGGATGGCAGAAGGGAGGGCAGATGGGGAGGAAGTAATCAAAAGCAAACACTTTTGAAAAGGGACAGGGTCAAGGGAGAAAATTGAATAAAGGGGGATAGGATAGGAAGGAGCAAAATATAGTTAGTCTTTCACAACATGAGTATTGTGGAAGGGTTTTGCATAATGATACACATGTGGCCTGTGTTGAATTGCTTGCCTTCTTGGGGAGGGTGGGTGGGGAGGGAAGAGGGGAGAGAATTTGGAACTCAAAATTTTAAAAGCAGATGTTCAAAAAAAAAAGTTTTGGCATGCCACTAGGAAATAAGATATACAGGTAATGGGGCATAGAAATCTTTCTTGCCCTACAAGAAAGTAAGGGAAAAGGGGATGGGAGGGTGAGTGGTGTGACAGAAGGGAGGGCTGACTGGGGAATGGGGCAATCAGAATATATACCATCTTGGAGTGGGGGGGAGTGTAGAAATGGGGAGAAAATTTGTAATTCAAACTCTTGTGGAAATCAATGCTGAAAACTAAAAATATTAAATAAATAATTAAAATGCAAAAAATAATAATAAATGGTTTGCAAAAATTAGAAATTAAGAAGATGTCCCTTTAGCTATTGGGGAATGGTTAAACAAATCATGGCATATGGATGTAATGGAATATTTCTGTGCCAATCACTTAATAAACATTTATTAAGTGCCTACTATGTGCTAGACACTGTGCCAAGTGCTAGGGATACAAAAAGAGGCCAAAGATACTCAAGCTCACAATCTAATGGGAGAGATAACAAGCAAACAAATAATTATAAACAAACTAAATACAGGATAAACAGGAAGTAATTAAAAGGAGAAAGGCACTAGAATTAAGAGGGGTTGGGAAGAGCTTTCTATAGAAGATAGAATTTAAGGAAGCCAGGGAAGCCAATTGGTGGAGTTGAGGATGGAGAGCATTCCAGGCATTGGGGACAGCCAGAGAAAATGCCCAGAGCTGAGAGATGGAATGTCTTGTTTGAAGAACTTCCAGGAGGCCAGTGCCAAGGGACTGAAGAATATGTGTTGAGGAGTAAGGTATGAGAAGACTGGAAAGGTAGGAAGACATTAGGTTATGAATGGTTTTGAACACCAGACAGGTTTTTATATTTGTTCCTGGAAGCAATAGGGATCCACTGGAATTTACTGGGTAGGGAGAGGTAGCATGGTCAGACCTGTGCTTTACAAAAACCATTTTGGTGGATGAATGGTGGATGGATTGGAGTGGGGAGAGACTTTAGGCAGGAAGACCATAAGAGATGAATGGGAAACTAAGAAGAACCAATGAAGAATGAAGCAAGCAGAAATGGGAGAACAATTAATACAATGATAACAATCTTATAGCAAAAGCTACCTTGAAAGACTTCAGAACTTTGATCAGCCCAATAATTAGCCACGACTACAGAAGACTGAGGATGAATCGTAACACTCACCTCCTGCCAGAGAGGTGACAAATGTAAAATGCACAGAGAGAGACCCCCACTTTAAGGCACGGCCAATGTAAGAATTTGCTTTGCTGGACTAGAACATTTATGATCAGTGTTTTCTTTTTCAGTTTTCAGTGCTGTGAATGTCAATAGGCTGGGTGGGAGAAATGTAGCAGGACAAATTATAAAGCGAAAACAATATTAACAAGTGGCTTGCAGTCCTGCCTGGAGATAGGGAGATGGACTGTATTATTTCTTCCAACCTGAAGTGTTACAGTTGCCTTGGAAAAGGGCCTGAGTTTTTTCTCCCCCAGGCTCATTCCTGCGGGGGTGGTAGGATTTGGGAGGAAAGGGGAGAATTTGATTAGAATGAAAGCCCTAGTAATTAATAACCACCAAGCTAAGATATAAAGACTTGGAAAACAGCCAAAGGTTCGAGGGCGGTGAGGAAGGAAGGATTTGCCAAGGTATGTGGGTCAGTCAAGTTGTAATTAAAATGTCATCTCACAATGAATCTTTTTGTTC